>NC_026007.2:18634424-18917652 GCF_000442705.2 Elaeis guineensis | reverse complement strand
TCATCATTTTGATCCATTTGAGTCAGCTTTGTCTGCACACTGGGATTAAAGTAGTGTCGGCTGAAATTTAAAATTTTTTCTATTATATAAGCCTCTACAATAGAATCTTCGACTCGAACCTTATTTTTCACTTTTATCTTTAGACTGTGTATGTATCTTTTAAATAGATACATCCACCTGTACTACACTGATCCTCCCACCCTAGCTTCATACACCAGATAAATCACAAGGTACTCCATAGAGTCGAAAAAGCTAGGAGAGAATGTCTTCTCCAATTTGCATATGATCTCTACATTGCTAACCTCAAGACTAGAGATATGGTCGGTGGATAGTTTGGTAGAACAAATGTCTTTAAAGAAAAGGCTAAGCTCGATTAAAAAACTCCATATGGAGTTGGGAAGGAGATCACGCCAAGTCAATGGGGATAATCATTGCATGAAGACATGACAATCATGGTTCTTTAGCCTACAGAACCTGCAAACTTTGACATTGACGTACCGAGTTAAATTACTTGCATAATCATCTAAAAATTTAAGACTTTTACACCATTCATAAATATCCTTCAACTGCTCCCTTATTAAGGTACAAGATGCTTTCGATTTCATAAATTTTTCAAGTGACATCTCAACCAGCTCTAATAGAGGATGCTTATATATATTCTTCATATCTGCTCGAACCTTGAGATTGTCCTCCATCTTACCCTTGACATCTATAACAATGTAGAAAATAATATCGAATATATTCTTCTCAATATGCATGACGTCAAGATTATGATGAATCAAATTGGTGGACCAGTATGGTAATTCTCAAAAGATGCTTCACTTCATCCAGTTATGAGTTCTATCGAATCTCCAAGACTTCTACTTGTCAAATAGCATGTCACACTGGACTTAGTCCATTGGGATACCCTCTGAAACACTTCCATACCACTGAGGTGTGGTCTTATTCCTCCTGAAACTGCCCCACTACTTTCGAAAAGGATAATGCTTGGAGAAGAATTGATGATGATAATCGAACTAGCAGCGCTTACGACTATGCTCAAGCTGAAATAATTTTATATTTTCTATGCAATAGGGATATGCAAGCTTCCCATGAGTGCTCCATCCTGACAACATCCTATAAGCAGAAAAATTGCTAATGGTTCACATAATGCAGCTTTTATTATAAAATTGTGCTTCTTCGATACATCAAAAGTATGTGTGCCATCGAACCATAAGAATTTCAGCTCATCAACAAGAGGCCTTAGATATACATCAATGCTTGTACCAGAATGTCATGGTTCAGGAATGACTAATGTAAGAAAGATGTTATGTTCTTTCATGCACATCCCAGATGGAAGATTGTATGAAGTAATAAAGACTGGCCAACATAAATAAGAGGCTGCTACATAACTAAACGGTGTAAAGCTATCTGTAGATAGACCCAGTCGGACATTACATGATTCCTGAGCAAATAAAAGGTGGCAAGCATCAAATTGCTTCCATTCCTCGCTGTCCGATGGATGACTCATTATATCAGAGTGCTTGTGAATTTTTTTTTTATACCATCTCATCTGTCCAGCAGTACTCTTAGACAAGTAGAGCCTTTGAAATTTCGAAGTGAGAAAAAGATATCGAAGAACCTTATATCGTATGTCCTTCTAATTCCTACCCTCTTGCCTCAGTTTAAATTGGCTTTCATTGTATACGTCACATGAACTCTTCAGTTGGTCCTTTTTATAGAAAAGCATGCAATCATTATGGCATGCATCTATCTTCTCATATCCCATGCCCAATTCTTTCACTATTTTCTTCAAAGTATAGAAGCTCTCAACAAGCTTCTCATCTTTCGATAATATTTTCTTTATTATTGCTACCATCCTATTATAATAATTGATTATCATATTAAACTCAGCCTTCAAGTTCAACAACTCTAACATAACTGATAATACAGTGTGTATTTCACATCCCCATCACAGTGATTTATTATCATCTTTCAACACATGGTAGAAATCATCACTGCCAGCTTCTAGATCATCCTTGACATCCCATTTAAATTCAGGACCAGCCGCATCCATAACCATATTTACCAATCTATCTGTGTCCCTATCCTGCTCACTTCTAACCCTTGCAACTTTTTTTCACGTCTCTTTATGCAGGTACCAATGCTTGTAGTTGGGCATAAATTCACTCTTATACAAATGGACAGTAATTATATCCCTATCAAATATTTTTCTATTATCATATTTGTTACAAGAGCAACAAGCCTATCCTTAATGTAAGAGTACTGCATTTTTAAAAGTAAAATTATAAAAGTACTCTACACCCTCTCTATATTCAGTAAAAATTACCTCATTGACTACTCGACAATCCATCCAACTATGGTCCATGGCACACTATCTAAGAATTCTGCATATACATAAATACAAGGCAGCTACTAATTAATTATTTTATTATTCAAAATAACTTACATAATAAACACATCCTATTATCAACTAATAGGTATTGAAGGTTCTATCCCATTCAGAAAATATATTAATTTTATAGGTCAATTACAGTAATCAAACGATACACAATAGGGGTCGAAAAAAATTTTGACAGTATTTTTTTTAGTTCTTCTCACACGACTGAAGATGTGTGGGGAGAACTAAAGAAAAATACTATCTAAAATTTCTTTCGAACCCTCGACATACCATTTGATTACTGTAACGATCTATAAAATTACTTATATTTTTCAAACTATCCATACTGGACAATTAATTGATCAATGTATATAATTCTTCTATCCATACAAAAATATATAAATATATGAATACAGTATAATATATATATTAATCAAAAGATGGATCTATGGTTCCATGCAATGTAAATTTTTTTAAAAATTAATATCTAATTAATTACTTAAATTAACATCTAATTATGGGATGCTGTAGAATATGCACTCGGTTCTTACGTAAGGACTGACTGCCTTGGACACCGACTGGGACCCGAGGCTCGAATGTGCAAGGCACACCTCGACCCCATGTTTGCAATGCTGCTCGGCACCTTCCATCAGCCTAGGCATGCAAGGCACATGAGGACTGGATGCTTTGGACACCAACCGGGACCCGAGGCCCGAGCGTGCAGGGCACGCCCTAGCTCCATGCTCGCAATGCTGACCGGCACCTTCCCTCGGCCTAAGCATGCAGGGCAGTGGGGGCTGGATGTCTTGGATGCTAGTTGGGACTCGAGGCCCGAGCACACAGGGCACGCCCCGACAACGTGTTTGCAATACTATCCGGCACCTTCCCTCGGTTCAAGCGCTCTGCATGCTGAGACCTAAGTTTCGTGCTTCTAACTAATTAATTAATTAAACATCAAACTAATTAATTTAATTAATATTTAATTAATTAATTTTTTATATCTAATTATACTTAATTAATATAATTTAAATAAAAAATTAACTTTTAGTAACGGCATTAACCATCGCTGATGCCATCGCTAATACTCACAATGGAAGGTGGGCTGCCGCATAGGGACTGAGGCGCAAGGGGATGGCTTGGAGACGGGACACCGGCTCAGGAATGCGACCACGAAGATGAGGGCACAGGGTGAGGGTATGAGAAGGTGGTGCGGGTCAGGGCCGCGGGGTTGGGCCGACGGGATAGGGGCCGTGGGGTTGGGGCCGCGGGCTGGGGGCAGTGGGGTAGGGGCCGCATGTTAGGATTTAATGTCTTGAGATTTGATCTATATTGAGCTCACAATGAGGTCTACGATGAAAAATGAAGTCCAATGAGATCAAGATCACTCCAAATGGAGCTCGAACGGAGGACATACGCACGTTTGAAGTCATCATGGAACCCGAGGTGGTGGAGGATCACCGACGGGCCCGGCCCAGGCCCGGGCGCATGGGTCAGCCCAGGCTCGAGCATGTGGGACATGGCCTGAGCCCAAGCATGCAAGCACAGGCCGGCCCAGGCATGCGCGCACGCATGCGGTGGGCTCAACAGCCTGATTCTCTGGTCCACGATGGATTGGGTGGTCCACAACCGGGTGCGTGGACCGCGTGGGCATTTCTTACACATTTTGCACAGTCCACAGCACTGTTTCATAGACCGATCATGATTGGATGGCTCTGGAAGGCTTTCAGTGTTGATCCGATGGTCCGAGGCTTATTTTGAGCTTGATTAGGACTCCTAAACCTAACCAAATCCAGGTTTAAGCCCTTTAAAAGGGCGTGATGCTTAACAAAAAGGATGGTGGCCTGGTGGTCTCAGTAGTGCGGCACTGATCTGAGAAGAGCACAGGAGACCAAGAGCACACGAAGAGAGAGACCCGTGATGCTGAGAGAGAAGGAGCATGGAGACTCCTGGACAGCGGACAGTGGTCACTTCAGGGGTTTAAGGGGTTCTTCCTAGAGAGAGCTTTTGAGAGGAAGAACTTCCTATGAGGGAGAAATCAGGTGTACGAGGGCTAAGGGTGAGATCTCTTGTAATATTTCTTTTCTCATAGTGAAGTTTGCATGCCCCATGGAGGTGAACCCTTTTTTGGCTGATCCACGTATTTGATTATTTTCTGTTTATTTCTTCTTTCTTTCTGCTACATCACGTGGTATCGAAATAGTCTTGAGAGATGGTGTTTTGACTAGACATCCATCCAACAAGTGGTATCAAAGCGAGATGGTACAAGAATGCAGATTGCAGCAGTAGTGAGCAAGACTGAAGATGGAGAAGATATGATCAATCAAGATGGAGATCAACAAGTTTGATGGAAAGAGCAATTTCTCCTTGTGGCAGGTAAGGGTGAAGGATGTGCTCATCCAGCAAGGGTTGATTGATGCTCTTTTGTGCAAGGAGAAGCCGACCATCATGGAGGTGCGGGATTGAAAACAGCTACAGATGCAGGCAGTGAGTACCATCTACATGTACCTAGAGGATGAGGTGGTGATCCATGTGCTTAGCGAGACTTCTCTGATAGTGCTGTGGTCAAAGCTCGAGGAGTTGTACATGACAAAGTCTCTCACCAACACTCTTTTCCTCTGGAGGCAGTTTTACCAGCTGTGGATCACTGAGGGACAGAGCGTGCAAGAGCATCTAAGCCACTTCCAGAAGATCCTCACTGACTTTCTCAGCATTGGTGAGAATATTGAGGAGAAGATTAGGATGTTAATTTTGCTAGCATCGCTTCTCCCTTCGTACGAGTCTTTGGTGACTGCTCTTCTAGTGGGGAAGAGCACCATTAAGATGGACGAGGTCACCATGATGATACTCCAAAATGAGGTTCTCAGGAGGGAGAACCCAGCTCGAGCTCAGATGGTGGTAGCTCAGCTTTGGTGGCTTCTGGAGGATTAGGAGGCTGTAGATGGAGCGACAAAAAATTACGACGAGGGCGGTCCAAGTCTAGGAGGGACTTGAGCAAGACCAGGTGTCACTGATGTGATGAGTTGGGGCACTAGCTAGAGATTGTTCTTAACTCAAAAAATAGGACGATGGCTGCTGTGGCGACAGCCAGTAGCGATTTAGAGTGAGATGTCCTAGAGATATCTGACGAGGTATCTATTTCTTCCCAGTAGTGAATTTTAGATTCTGCATGCACCCATCATGTATGTTGCAGAGAGGAGCAGTTTAACTTTTTGGAGAACAGTGAGGACACTGTTTATCTATCGGATGGATCGAGTTGTGCGATCAAAGGCATCAGAATGGTCAACTGGAGGACACATGATGGTGCAGAGAGAAAATTGAGAGAGGTCCGATACATATCTGATTTCAGATAGAATATTATCTCACTGAGTAGACTGAATTCGAGAGGCTACAGGATGATAGCTGGTGGAGAAATTCTGAAGGTGCTAAGTGGCGATAGGATTGCTCTAGAGGGAAAGAAGGGGAGGAGAGGACATTATTACCTGATAGGAAGCTCAGTGTGAGGTGGAGCTTTAGGAGCCAGGAGGAGTCTAGAGCGAGATGGAGCTCCAAGTGGAGGTGGATCGGGCACGAGATAGGAGACTCAGGAAGATGAGAAGTGACTCGCAAGGTGAGATTCCTATTACCGCAGGATGATGCCCCGAGTAGGTCTTAGATTAAGAGGAGCACAGCATTCGATGGAGATGGGATCGAGCGGCCTGGCTCGACTCTTATGTTTGTCCATTTATGATCAGTAGGTGATTGCCCCAGGGCATGGGGGCAAGGACATCCAGAAGCTCTCAGAGTTAGGAGGAGGCTGAATGTTGAGTCGAGATGGAGATTGTTAGGATTTAATACCTCAAAATTCGATCCATATTAAGCTCACAATGAGATCCACGATGAAAAATAAAGTTCAATGAGACCAAGATCACCCCAAACAGAGCTCAGACGGAGGAGATACGCGTATGTGAATTCGGCACAAAATCTGAGGGGGCGGAGGATCACCGACGGTGGGCCGACGGAGCGATGGGGCGCGGTCCAGGCGCAGCCAATGTGCGGGCTGGGTGCGCACAGGGTGCGGCCTAGCTGGCGGGCGTGGCTAGCACGCAGGTTGGCTGTGCGCAGGGTGCAGCCCAGTGGGTAGACCCGGCCCAGGCCCGAGTGCACGGGCGCATGGGCCAGCCTAGGTGCGGGTGCGCGGGGTGTAGCACGAGCCTAGGTGCACGGGCGTGGGCCAGCCCAAGCCCACACACATGCGTGCGATGGGCTCAGCAGCCCGATTCTTCAGTCCATGATGGATCGGGTGGTCCACGGCCAGGCATCTGGACCGCATGGGTGTTTTCCACTCATTTTGTGCGGTCCACAGAACTATTCCATGGATCGATCACAATTGGACGGCTTTGGAAAGCTTGCGGTGTTGATCCAACGGTCTGGGGCTTGTTTTGAGCTTGATTAGGACTCCTAAACCTAATCAAATCCAGGTTTAAGCCCTTTAAAAGGGCCTGATGCTTAACAGAAAGGATGGTGGCCTGGTGGTCTCAGCAGTGTGGTGCTGATTTGAGAAGAGCACAGGAGATCGAGAGCCCACAAAGAAAGAGACCCATGATGCTGAGAGAGAAAGAGCAGGGAGACTCCTAGACAGCAGACAGTGGTCACTTCAGGGGTTCAAGGGGGTCTTCCTAGAGAGAGAGTTTTTGAGAGGGAGAACTTTCTGTGAGGGAGAAATTAGGTGTACGAGGGTTGAGGTGAGATCTCCTCTTATAATATTTCTTTTCTCATAGTGAAGTTTGCATGCCCCATGGAGGTGAGCCTTTTTTTGGCTGATCTACATATTTGATTATTTTTTATTTATTTCTTCTTTCTTCTTGCTGCATCGTGCGGTATCGAAAAGATCTTGGGAGGTGGTTGAAGGAGGAAAACTACTTTTCCTCGTAGGATCTTCTAGATTTCATCAAATCTGGGATGGAATAATTTTAAAAAAAAATTATCCTACATATATTTCAGATCTAAGTCTTTAGATCTAATCTTCATATCTGATATTAAGTCTAAAATAAATCTAAAAGGGATGAGGAAACAAGTAATACCTCAAGGGTAATCTGATTACCCTATAGATGATCTCTGCACAGGTCGAGATTCTGATGTAGCCACGCAAGCACTTGACCTATACCGGTATCCACTCAGGCAAGACCTAGAACATCTTCTCCTCATGAATCTATGATCTAAAAATCAGATCTAAATTTAATTAGAAAGATCTTCAAAAGTCTTCCTGAACTTGGAGCAGCAGCCTATCGAAGAAGTCCTGCAGCCTTCTGTTCTAGGCATCACCACGCCTTGGATCTTTGCCAGATGGATGTCCAGCTCTTTGGACGTGAAGAGGGGAGGAAGGAGAGTAGGGAGGATGTTGAGAAGAGGAGAGGGGATGGCACCTATTGGGTTTTGTGCATAAAATAACTTTTTACTTGAAATCCTAGCACAGTAGGGTTTATATAGACCCTGTATGCTGCGTAGTGCCACATCATTCAACGAATCAGAAAATTTCAATAAATTCTGAAAAAATTTTGATTGGTGGAGTGATATCATCTGATCATATCAGATAAGAACCCCACCTTATCTCCAAAAGATGGCACCAATATTGGATAAGCACAAATAGAGGTGGCACCCAAGAGTTTAAATTGATCAAGACTCTCCAATCCTTATCCAGTTGGGGCACCCACTTTAATCCAATTGGGCTCACACCATAATCTGATTATGGCACCCAATTTGATGTGGCTTGGCTTGTGGACACTCCACAAAAATCTTCCAATGAGCCCTCTTTAGTTTAAGATCCATATGTCAACATTTGACAGATGTCCTAAAATGAAATTGGCAGGTGCTAGGAATTAGCAGGTGTTGTCTTAAATTCATCTCATGAATTAAGACAAGCCTTTTTTGAGCTGGACAAGCTTCATTTAAACTGAAAATTTTTTTTTAAGATTCTCTGGATGAGTCAAATCATATTTGACTCAGTAGAGATAGAAAAGATTATACGAGGAGAAAGTTAGGCTCAATCATGTGCTAGCACAATTTTTTTGAACCTAATTGGATCTTATCCAAATCAATTGGGTTAGCCTAATTGATGACATCTAGATCTTAACCCTTATTTGTATGATCCAGTTAGGTTCAATTCTATATGATAATGAGACATGTCGTGATCTCATTATTGACATCATCGAAATTCCTTTCGATGGACCAGAACTCTTCTGATTCAGACAATTAGAATGATCGATCATCAATATCATTCTAATTGCTCTCAAAATCCACCAGTGACATCTAGCAGTATGTGGTGGCAACCCATTAGAATTGAAGATGAACCTCTCGGTGCAGCTACCTGTGTGATTGAGTTCCTCTATCATGAGTCCCGACTAAATTAGGGTTAAGGTGAACTTGTCAAACCCAACATCAGTCATATGAGTTAATCGATCGATCCGAGTCCGATGTGAAACCTTAATGAAAAGTTTTTTTCCATTATTTCACTCTGCCATGGCCATGGCTTAAGGACTTGATCTTTCAATTATCATAGGACTACTCCTCTCATCTATTGAGGTTGATAGATCCCATCTTGGTGTGACCTAGTTCCTACAATGAATATGCTACAGCCAACATACACCTCAGGGTTTCAAATGACTAGGAGACTGAGTTATGGTGTAGTCAAACTATAATACACTCAAGGTGAACTATCGATGCACCTCAGGTCAAAGAACTAAACACACAACTGCGGCATCGAGCTAGTCATTGACGAGAAGGTAGACTTCCTTATGACTGCTCGAAGTGGTCACGCTCAGTACTCTCGTTCTCAATGAATACTTGTACTCTCGCTCTGGTATCTCCACACCATAGACTCAAGATACATTTACCCTATGAAAGCGATCGTACACCAACCTTCCGGATCGATCACCATCCTCGTGATGATCCTATGGTCAGGAGCTGTTTATGAGTTAGTAATGTAAATTCATGCCTTAAATTTTCAACTCTTGAAAATATGAATTTACATTCCTACTAACTCAAAGGATGTATCACAAACACAATGTACACAATGTGATAGAAAAATAATTCTTTTATTCATTTATAGTCAAAATTATAAATTTGTCCTTAGATCTATATAGGAATGTGTCAGCCGATCTGGCATCTAGGGTACACATCTAACAAACTCCCACTTGACCTAATGCCAATTGGCTACATATCTGAGTCCCATCTTCTCAAGATGGGCTTCGATCTTCTGTTGGCCCAATGGCTTAGTCAGTGGGTCTGTCATATTATCTGTGGAGTCGACTCTCTTGATCTTGACATAACCCTTTTTGAGGTAATCACGGATCAAATGGAATCACCGCTCGATGTGCTTGGACTTCTGATGAGATCTTGGCTCCTTAGCTAGTGCTATGGCATCATTATTATCACAGTAAAGAGGTATGGCATCTGATGATATCACTCCAAACTCTGCGGTAAATTTTTTATACCAGAATACCTCCTTCGCAGCTTCCGATGCAGTAATATACTCTGCCGCCATGGTGGAATCAGCAATTACCGTCTGCTTGGAAGTCTTCCAACTGACTGTACCACCATTGCAAATGAACAGACTCGCAGATGTCGACTTTCAATCATCTATATTAGACATAAAGTCTGAGTCTGTATATCCCTAAATCTGGAGTTCTCCATTCTCAAAGACTAGAAACATATCCTTAGTCCTTCTCAAGTACTTAAGGATCCATTTCACAGAAGTCTAGTACTCTTCATCTGGATTCGACTGATATCTGCTTGTGACACTCACAGCATGGGCTATATCAGGTCGTGTACATAGCATAGCATACATGAGGATCCCTATTGCCGAAGCATAAGGGATCTTGCTCATGCGTTCAATCTCCTCAAGTGTGCTAGGGCACATCTTCTTGGAGAGATGAATGCCATGTCTAAAAGGTAATAAACCTCTTTTGGAGTTTTTCATGCTAAACCTTTTTAGCACCTCTTCTATGTACATCTTCTGTGAAAGTCCCAACATCCTATTTGGTCTATCTCTATAGACCTTAATACCCAGTATAAAGGATACCTCTCCTAGATCTTTCATAGAGAACTCCTTAGACAACCATACTTTGATTGAGGTCAACATGGGAATGTCATTCTCAATTAAGAGGATGTCATTTATGTACAATATGAGGATGACAACTGTGGTCCCACTGACCTTTTTGAACACACATGGTTCCTCCTCGTTCTTGATGAAACCAAACATTTTGATCACATCATTGAAATGAGTATTCTAACTCTGAGATGTTTGCTTAAGTCCATAAATGGACTTTTGCCGCTTGTAGATCTTGTGATCATCATCACTGGATGTGAAATCAAGCGACTGTTCCATATATATATCTTCCTCAAGATGTCCATTTAAGAATGCCGTTTTCACGTCCATCTGCAATATTTCATAATCAAAATAGGCTGCAATAGCAAGTAATGTGCGGATGGATTTTAGCATGGCTACGGGCGAGAAGGTATCCTGATAGTCAATACCTTTGCATTGACTATAACCTTTCGCTACGAGCCTAGCCTTGAATGTCTCTATATTCTCATCTACATCTATCTTTCTCTTGAAGATCTATTTACACCCAATAGGTACAATACCTTCAGGTGGATCTACCAAGGTCCAGACTTGGTTTGAGTGCATCGAGTCAATTTCTGATTTCATTGCCTCTAACCATTTTTCAGAGTCGATATCTAATATCGCCTCATTATAGATCTTGGAGTCATCACCATGAGCCCCATTTCCCATGAGGAACATTTCCTCTACATCCTCTTGTATGGTACCTAAGTACCTTTCAGGAGGACAAAAAACCCTAGTCGATCTACGAGGTGGAAGAGGTTGTGTTAAGACTGGTTCTGATTGATTAAGTTCCTCAGGTTCTTTAGCTCGTTGTTCTTGGGAGACATTCTCCTTGAGCTTAATTATTCTTCCGATGCCACCATCTTGAATAAACTATTTTTCAAGAAAAATAGCATTTCGACTCACAATCACATTGTGATCTTTCGGAATATAGAAATAGTATCCTAATGACTCTTTAGGATATCCTATGAACCGAGCTCTAAAAGACCTGAACTCTAACTTGTCCGCCTGCTGTCTCTTGACATGAGCCAGACAATCCCAAATTCTGAGATGATTCAGACTTGGCTTCTTACCATGCCATATCTCATATGGTGTGGTAGGAACGGTTTTAGAGGAAACCCTATTCAATACATAAATTGCTGTCATGAGACAATATGCCCAAAGAAATTTGGGAAGGTTCGTGAAGCTCATCATGGAACGGACCATATCTAATAGGGTCCGATTTCTCCATTCTGAAATCCCATTGAGTTGAGGCATTCTTGGTGGAGTCCATTGAGAGACTATGCCATTATCTTTAAGATAGTTTAGAAACTCCCGACTAAGGTATTCACCTCCTCGATCTGATCGAAGAACCTTAATGGGCTTTTCTGTTTGTTTTTCTACCTCATGTCTGAATTCTTTGAACCTTTCAAAAGCTTCAAACTTATGTTTCATTAGAAACACATACCTGTACCTAGACATATCATCAGTAAAGGTAATGAAGTAGATGTAGTTGCCTCTAGCCGGCACATCAAATGGATCGCACACATCCGTATGTACTAGGGCAAGTAGATCTGTGGCCCTTTCCCCATGTCCCACAAAAGGAAGCTTGGTCATTTTGCCTTGAAGGCATGATTCACAAACTAGATATGACTCGAAAGTCAATGGACTCAATAGCCCGGATTTCTCCAATTTGTTAACCCTATCTTCCGCTATATGACCTAGCCTTAGGTGCCACAGATACTTATCATTTAGACTATCTCTAGGCCTTTTAATTCCTATGGCATTCACATTTTGCTCAATATTAAATACAGATACATCAATATGTAGCTGATAGAGATCGTTAATAAGAAAATCATCTGTAACTTTATTATTTTCATAAAAAATATTACAATGGTCCTTATGAAAGCTAATCACATAGCCTTCTTGTGCTAAACATGAAACAGAAATCAAATTTCTGCTTGCTGCAAGCACATAATAACAGTCTCTTAAAACTAAATCTAATCCTAACGGCAATCGCAGAGGATAGATTCTCACGGCCATAGCAGCAACTCTTGCTCCATTCCTGATGCGTAGGATCATCTCCCCATCCCTCAGCCTCCTGCTCTCCTCAAGATCCTGCATAGAAGTGCACAAATGAGCACTAGAACCAGAGTCAAGCACCCAACTGGATGCAGAAGAAACCGTAAGATTAGACTCTAACATGAGCATACCTCCAGAAGGACCATCCTTCTTGTTCTTTAGGGTGGTCAGATACTGAGGATAGTTTCACTTCCAATGATCGTCTGATTGACAGTGAAAATATTTTCTCTTATCAGCAGCCTTCTTCTTCGATTCTGTCTTTTTTTTCTTGCCATCTACCTTCTACTTCTTCGCAGACTTCTTTTTCTTTCCAAAAGACTTTCTTTTGGAAGAAGTCTGCTCCACAGTAAGAACTAAGCCTTTTGAACCCTTCATAGAAAGCTCAGCCGTAACCAGCATGTTCATTAACTCGACCAAGGTACACTGCATCTTATGCATATGAAAGTTTATGATGAACTGACCATATGCATCGGACAAGGACTGAAGGATCACATCAATCTGAAAATTTTTGTCTAAGATGATACTGAGCTTCTCAAGCTCCTCAAGATCTTTGATCATTGTCAAACAATGATCTTGGACTGACTGCCCATCACGCATCTTGGCCTTAAAAAGTCTTTGACAGACTTGATACTTGGCCGCATGATTCTGTTCACCAAACAACTCTTGCAGGTGAGCCAATATTTGGCGGGTAGTCAAAATGTTCTCATGTTGGCACTCCAAGTCATCAGACATTGCACCCAACATGTAGTACCTTATTTTGTTATCATCATCCATCCACTTTTTCAGAGATGCTCTCTGTTCAGCAGTCGGATGTGCTGGCATGGTAGGTGGGTCCTGGTCCAAGACATGAGTTAATTTTTTAAAACCCAAAATAATTCTGTACTTCCTCAATCAGTCTTTGAAATTGGGTCCAATCAATCTATGGGTGTCAAGTATTTTGGTCAGGGGGTTTGAGGCAGACATGTTTCCTGTAGAGAGTCAAAAGTTTCTAGTTAGATTTTGTAATCAGACTTAACCAATTTGTTTAGGGGTTTCATTTTTAAAATAAATTAAGCTCCCACTATTTTCTCAGATCCCTACACTCCCTTGGTAGAGATGTAAAAATCTCCGTGATCAGTGATTTTTAGTGGGTGGTGCGGTCTCACCGACTGGCTCATCATCTCACCTAACAGTTATTGGTGATGGATCAACCGATGAGTGGACAACTCTTGTCTAATGATTCTCTAATCATGGTGCACCCAAAACTTGGTCTCTAATTCATGAAGCTCATCGTGTCCGGGATATTGCTCCAATCTTTAGTTAAGTCAGACCCACCATTTGCACGAACTAGATTCCTGATTGGGTCCCTCACTGTATCCAAAATATTGAGCCCAACCCATTCTCTAATTCGTAGCATCCAATACCTAATAGACATGGTTGCGTCTTCTCGGTGCAACCGAGCTACTGTAACCAGCCGAGAACAATCAACCCCGAGAAGGGCCCGCACATCCACAATGGTGGAAGATTTAGACTTAATATTTTCTTAGGAAGATTTGATTTAGGTCTCATTAAACTTGACTTGATATAGTCATAACAATTATGACTAACCTAATGGCATGGATTAACTCGAATTGTTAGCCACCTCTAATCAGAACTGAGTCGACACATATGGCTAGGTAAGTGAGACCGATGGGAGGGATATGCCATTAACTCGACAAGAATGCATTCGAGTCGAGTAGCTCCCAATTAAAAACTAGTCGATCGCATCTGCCCAACTTACCTTAGACACCAAATTGTCGAACCGAAACTAATTGGGTTGGCCTATAATCCAGGCTCTAACCACTGAGCTAAATTAGGTCTTAACTTGATCGGATCACATCTAAATATGATTCGACCTTGACCCAGACTTAATCTCATTAGGCTGGTCAATTATTAGCTTTCATGATCTCACCTAACCAACTCTTGATTCGGTTTGATCAACCACTAGACCTAATTGAGCTACCCAAGCCCGAACCTAATTTTATGAAAATGTCTTAGATCTGAAATTCTCAATTTTAGATCTAACTTAATTTCATAAGCTTAGTTCATTAATTAAGTTTGAGTTCATAAATAAAGTACGTAAAATAAATCCTAGGGTTTCAGGATCTAGGGTTTTGCAGAAAAGTAAATTTTGATTTCTGATGAAGGATGAATGCGCGGCACCCCTACACGTCATATGAATACCCTATTGAATGAAAAGAGAGGGTCTTAAAACTCTATTTCATTCTTATGACCGAACGGCCATGAGGAACACCTTAATCAGAAATATAAATTTAACTATAAAACTAGTTAGATCTAAATTAACATGTCACATATACAATTTAAGATCTAACTAATATATGCTTTGCATACATCTCATGTATCAAAAATCAATCTAATTAACATGCTTTCAGATCTGATACATCACATGTAATATTTAAAAAATAAGATTTAAATTAAACTATTCAAAATTAAATCTATTCTAGACAAGTTACTAGAATAATTCTATAACTAGTCTAGGCATGCAGCAGATCAATTTTATAAAAAAATTAAAATTTTATTTTTTATTTTTTGATCTGATTATAATACTTATAACATCAACAAAATAAAGAATAAATTAGTTTTAATTCATATTTTAATCTCATTAAAATATAAGACTTAAGACTATTCATGGATTCAACTAATCCTAGTCTAGTCATGCATCTTATGCATGTTAGATCTTCTTAGATTTAATTTTAAATATTTTGATTTCAGATTATATCACATCTGATGTGATATCTAAAATCTTTAATATCAGATAAATAAAAATTAAAATCAGATCTAAATTAGATCTGAAATAGAGCCAACAACCTGGCTCTGATACCAGTTGAAGGAGGAAAATCACTTTTTCTTATAGGATCTTCCAGATTTTATCAAATCTGGAGTGGAATAATTTTAAAAAAAAAATTATTCTACATATATTTTAGATCTAAGTCTCTAGATCTAATCTTCATATCTGATAATAAGTCTAAAATAAATCTAAAAGGGATGAGGAAACAAATAATACCTCAAGGGTAATCTGATTACCTGTAGATGATCTCTGCACAGCCTGAGATTCTGATGTAGCCACACAAGTGCCTGGCCTCTACCAGTATTCAATTAGATAGGACCTGGAACATCTTCTCCTCATGAATCTATGCTCCAAAAATTAGATCTAAATCTGATTAGGAAGATCTTCAAAAGTCTTCCTGAAGTTGGAGCAGCAGCCTATCGAAGAAGTCTTGCAGCCTTCTGTTCCAGGCGTCACCACACCTTGGATCTTTGCCAGATGGACGTCCAACTCTTTGGACATGAAGAGGAGAGGAAGGAGAGCAGAGAGGATATAGAGAAGAGGAGAGGGGGCAGCAGCTATTAGGTTTTGTGCATAAAATAACTTCTTACTTGAAACCCTAGGCACAGCAGGGTTTATATAGACCCTGTATGCTGCGCAGTGCCACATCATTCAACCAATCAAAAAATTTCAATAAATTTTGGAAAAATTTTGATTGATAAAGTGATGTCATCTGATCATATCAGATAAGAACCTCACCTTATCCCTAAAAGATGGTGCCAACATTGGATAAGCACAAATAGAGGTGGCACCCAAGAGTTTAAATTGATCAAGACTCTCCAATCCTTATCCTGTTGGGGCACCCACTTTAATCCAATTGGGCTCACACCATAATCTGATTATGGCACCCAATTTGATGTGGCTTGGCTTGTGGATACTTCACAAAAATCCTCCAATGAGCCCTCTTCAGTTTAAGACCCATATGTCAACTTTTGACAGATGTCCTAAAATGAAATTGGCTGGTGCTAGGAATTAGCAGGTGTTGTCTTAAATTCATCTCATGAATTAAGACAAGCCTTTTCTGAGCTGGACAAGCTTCATTTAGATTAAGAGAAATTTTTTTAAGATTTTTTAGATGAGTCAAATCATATTTGGCTCGGTAGAGACAGAAAAGATTACACGAGGAGAAAGTTAGGCTCAATCATGTGCTAGCATGATTTTCTTGAACCTAATTGGATCTTATCCAAATCAATTGGGTTAGCCCAATTGATGACATCCAGATCCTTACCCTTGTTTGTGTGACCCAATTAGGTTCAATTCTGTATGGTAATGAGATATGTCATGATCTCATCATCGACATCATCGAAACTCCTTTCGATGGATCAGAACTCTTTTGATTCAGACAATTAGAATGATCGATCATCAATATCATTCTAATTGCTTCCAAAATTCATGAGTGACACCTAGCAGTATGTAGTGGCAATCCATCAGAACTGAAGATGAATCTCTTGGTGCAGCTACCTGTGTGATTGAGTTCCTCTATCATGAGTCCCGACTGAATTAGGGTTAAGGTGAACTCGTCAAATCCAACATCAGTCATATGAGTTAATCGATCGATCCGAGTCTGATGTAAAATCTTAATGGAAAACTCTTTTCCATTATTTCACTCTGCCATGGCTATGGGCTTAAGGACTCGATCTTTCAATTATCATAGGACTATTCCTCTCATCTACCGAGGTTGATAGATCCCATCTTGGTGCGACCTAGTTCCTACAATGAATATGCTACAGCCAACATACACCTCAGGGTTTCGAATGGCTAGGAGATCGAGTTATGGTATAGTCAAACTATAACATACTCAAGGTGAACTGTCGATGCACCTCAAGTCAAAGAACTAGATACACAACTATAGCATCGAGCTAATCATTGACGAGAAGGTAGACTTCCTTATGACTGCTCGAAGTGATCACGCTCAGTACTCTCATTCTCAATGAATATTTATCCTCTCACTCCAGTGTCTCTACACCGTAGACTTAAGACACATCTACTCTAAGAAAATGATCATACACCAACCTTCTGGATCGATCACCATCCTCGTGATGATCCTATGGTCAGGAGCTGTTTATGAGTTAGTTATGTAAATTCATGTCTTAAATTTTTAACTCTTAAAAATATAAATTTACATTCCTACTAACTCAAAAAATATATCACAGACACAATGTACACAATATAATAGAAGAATAATCCTTTTATTCATTTATAGTCAAAATTATAAATTTGCCCTTAGATCTGTACAGGAATGTGTCAGCCGATTTGGCATCTAGGGCACACATCTAACAGTGGTGTCCTGACCAGACATCCACCCAACACTATGAGGTTGGGCCGACGGGGTTGGGGTGGCAAGGTCAAGGCGGTCACGATCGTGGCGGAAGCGCGAGCTCGACCGAAGCGCGGGCTCGAGGCTGCGGGACGTCGGAGCACAGAGAATGGGGAACTATCGGGAAGAAGGCACCGGGGAGGGGGGAACTATCGAGAAGGAGGCTCTGGGGAGGGGGGGAACCATGCGGGTTTGGGGCCGTGGGACGTCGGAGCATAGGGAGGGGGGAACTGCTGGGAAGGAGACGCCGAGGAGGAGGGAAAGTCAGGAAGGAGGAGGTGCCGATAAGGGGGGAATTGCGAGAAGGGGAGGGGATGAGGTGCAAAATTTTTTTTTCTCCCACGGGCCAGGGGGAACCACTGGGAAGGAGGCACCGGGGAGGGGGGAACCGCCAGAAAGGAAGCACCAACAAGGGGGAAAAAAGCCATGCGAGCTTGGGGCCGTGGGACATCGGAGCGCAGGGAGGAGTGTAGGGAGGGGCGAACCATCGAGAAGGAGGCACCGAGGAGGGTGGAACCACCGAAAAGGAGGCATCGATAAGGGGAGGAAAAGTTGGGAAGGAGGAGGCACCGATGAGGGAGAATCATAAGAAGGAGAGGGGATGAGGTGTGAAATTTTTTTTTCTCTTGTGGGTTGGAGGGGATATTTTTTTGATGGACTATTAGCGATGGTAACCATGACCATTGCTAATGCCTTTTGGTATTAGTGATGGTAATCTTCCATCATTAAAAACTAATCACCGTCACTAATACTGTTATCAGTAAAAAAAAATTTTTCATAATTTTTAAATAATTTTTTTTTCAAAATTATTAGCGATAGTAAATCTTTCCATCACTAATAGTAGTCGATAATTAATTAATTTAATTATAATTATAACTAAATTTTATTTTGAAATTTTAAATTTATTAGCGATGATAAAAGTCAAAGCTAATTTTTTGGGTTATTTTTTGGTTAGTTAAAAATTATTATTAGCAATGGTTTGATTTTCTGTCACTAATACCATCGCTAATATTACAAATTCTTGTAGTACTACTAACAGGCTAGCCAAAAGTTACAGATTTTGAAAAATATATGATTTCAAAAAAAAAAGATCATATCATTTAGATAGATAATCAAGTTATGATCTCCTAAAGTTTGATATCTGATTTAGCTTCCTAATGTGATGAATCTTGCTCTTGGACTCTTTTCAGCCCTACTCATAGTGGACAAAGTAATTTATATCGAGCCCTCTTAGTAGCTAAAGTGATCCACGTCAAATCTGATGATCCTCCTGGATATTCTTGATGGTCAAAGTAGTCCATATTAAGTTTAGTGATCTTCCTGGATACTTGATATAGCTAATGTTGTGGTATAGGTGGGAAGGATATCTTTAGTCCTACATCGGTTATAAGTCAAAATAAAATATGGCTTATGTGAATTGAAACTTTCTTTCTTATATGAGGTGCCTTTTAAAGGACAAAATATATGGCTCCATGTGATGGTATCGAGACCAAAGTGGACAATTCCTCACATATGCAAGCATGGATTCAACCCAGCAATTCGAGTCATGCGACTGTTTGACCCTTGACCACAATATTGGCGTTGTCTGTGAGATAAGCCTCATGCCCACACTTACATACTCCTTGATTGAAGAGCTATGTTGTGGTATAAGTGGGAAGAAAATCTTTAGTCCCACAATGGTTATGAGTCAAGAGGGAATATGGCTTATATGGATTGGAACATTCTTTCTCACGTGGGATGCCTTTTAAAGGGCAAGATTGTGCGGCTCTATGTGATAGCGCCAGAGACTAAAGTGGATAATACCTCATATATGCAGGTGCGGAGTCAACCCAGCCATTCGAGCCATTCGACCCCTTGACCCTTGACCACAACAACCAATATGGTCTATATCAAATTTGGTGATGATCTTAGATACCTACAGTGGCCAGTTTGGTGATCTATCTGGATCAGAGCTCCTCTTATTTAGGAGATTTAACTCCCACTAAATGAAAACTAAATATGAGAAAATAACTACTTCCCTGTCTCTCAGTTGAACCACTTGACTTTGCTCGAAGATGATTTTTGGTCTTACTTTTCATTGCCCTTGGGTCTCAGTTGAAATTTTAAAGCATATGGTTGATAGGTTTACATTTAGCTCTTAAAAATTTTAATTGATCTTGAACAATTAAAAAGTTATTTTCAACAAAGCTAGAACTTGTTTAATCCTTTAAGAAAATAAAAATTTATCAAAAATATGTTTGCTAAAGCTTCTCATGAAAATTATTCTATTATTTGCTTTAAATGTAACAAAATAGGTTATAAAGTTTTTGAATACAATATCAATACAAATGGTCATATTTATGTTAAACAAATTTAGATTCCAAAATGAACCATGAATACTAACTCTAATAGATCCAAGAAATCTTGAATACCAAAATCTAAAAAATGATTATTTTGCAGGTATGTCAAGCATCCAATGCTTTGAAAGAAACAAATTCTTGAAAAATAGATGCTTAGGACTTAAAATAGATGGATGATAATGTTTGATAAAAGCTAAACCTTTTGACATCATACCATTGCTGAATTTATTTTGCTTAGTTGATTGATTTTGATGCTTCATTAATATTTATGCAAACATATTGTGATGATTTTATTTTTTGCTTTGAGTATTTTGATGTATTTGTTGTGGTATAGAGAGGGCATCTTTAGTCCCACATCGATTGTAAGTTAAGAGGGAGTATGGCTTATATGGATTAGAACTTTCTCTCCCTCATAAGATACCTTTTAAAGGTCAAAACCGTGAGACTCCTAATGGCCAAGGTCCATTGAAGCCTAAGGCCCACTAAAGCCCAAAAATGATTATGAGCCAAAGCGAACAATATCTTATGTATGCGAGCATAGAGGCATAAGCCAACCATCTTAGTTATCTGACCTCTTGATCTATGATCACAATATTGGCACCATCTGTGGGAATGCCTCCAGCCCACATATACTTTCTTTTGACGGGGGGCTATATTGTGGTATAGAGATGGCATCTTTAATCCCACATTGGTTGTGAGTCAAGAGAGAGTATGGTTTATATGGATTAAAATCTTCTCTCTCTCCTGTGAGGCATCTTTTAAAGGACAAAATCGTGAGGCTTCCAATGACTAAGACCCATTAAAGCCTAAGGTCCATTGAAGCTCAAAGATGGTCATAAGCCAAAGTAGATAATACCTTACGTATGTAAGTACGGAGGTATAAGCCAACCATTCGAGCTATTCGACTCCTTATCCATGACTGTAATAGTATTATTCATAATAAGTATATATTTTTCAAAATCTGTATGCTCTCTTAATTTTTTATATCATGTTATTTTGATTGTTAATTATATGAGAAAGTTAAATCATAATAAGCTTAGTTACATAAGAAATTATTTATATGTAAATCTTATGAATTAAATTTTGACATTCCCATAAGAAACCTAATTATTAAAATTTCTCAATAATTGCATGATCTAAGAACTACAAGATAAGATATTTATTTATAAAAGATCGTGTGTAGAGTTGTGATATTGAACCTCACCCTTAGAACCTTTATCTTGTTCTCCTTTGATTTAATCATATTTAAATTGATTGATTCTTGATCCCCCACTTGATTCATTCATTCATTCATTTTGATTCTTGATCATTGATTTGATTTGTCTTTAATCTCTATTCTTTTTGAACCAATTTTCTTTGGATCAAAACTCCTTGAGCTGTTTCAATATTGAGGAGTCAACTATTCGACCTTGGGAGTTAACTCATGAATTCAGGAAGAAATAATTCTGTGAGAAGCTGACTCCTAGTTTATTGGAATAATTGACTCTTCTTTAGGAGTCGACTTTTGTTTAACAAAAGTTGACCCGTGTATTAGGGATGGGTTTCTTAACTTGAGATGTTTCAAGGCTCTGTCATTCTCTTCTCATTTCTTTTA
Organism: Elaeis guineensis; assembly: GCF_000442705.2. Classification (NCBI taxonomy): domain Eukaryota; kingdom Viridiplantae; phylum Streptophyta; class Magnoliopsida; order Arecales; family Arecaceae; genus Elaeis; species Elaeis guineensis. Next base: position 18,895,994 of record NC_026007.2, on the reverse strand, counting down.
AGTCGTAACCCCTTTCAAAACCCTTTCCCTCTAGTCAGCTTGGACCTACATCTTAAGATGATCTTGGCCTATATTTGCTTAGATGCTAGGATTTCGTTCATCGAGATTTAGTGATTCTTGTAATCCATTCTTGACATCGATATAGGATATAGCTCTCATACATCTTGTATGTTTTCATAATGTAATCATATTTTGCTAATCAATAAAAACTTAACTTTTTATCCAGTATGTTTGATGTTATACATATATATATGTTTATCTGTTTGATGGACAATCTACTTTGTTTATGAAACAAAGAGAGAAAAATATATGTTCATATTTAATTTAAATGAATGCTTGATTACATTGAATGAATATGCATAATTTAGAAGAAAAAGGGGAAGAATTAAGAAAAATAATTTTTCTAGCATATATTATTTAAAATAAAGGATGAAATCATTTCTAAACTTAATAAGAGAAATTATTAATAAATATTTATATTTTGCCTATCTTGATTTAGTCGTATGGATTTATTTGAGCATTCATGTGTTTGTGAGCATTTGATTTATTTTGAGTAATTATTTATACTTTGCATATTTTTTCTAATTAATTATTTTTAAAAATAAATTTAAAAAATATTCTTCTTGAATCTTTTAAAATTGATATCAAGTTGAACTTTTCGAAAAAGTTGTCATTTATTTTTAAAGCTAGATATTTAAAGAAGATATTGAAATCTTTAAACAATTGGTATATATATAATTGATATCAGATATCTTGCTATTTGCGCAATCATTGCTTTATCTTTTGGCAAAAAGAGAAGAATGCCTTGTCTTAAATATGGTTTTGTTAGCTATATTCTTAAAATGATATCGTTTGAGATAAATTCAAAATTTTATATCTTTTCTAAATTTAATTGATTGATATTTCTTAAGAAAAGGAAGAGATGATCTTTTTAACAAATAATAAAAAAAATTTTGTATGATTTATTTTGAATAATCTATTGGTATCAATTTAAAATACTTTATCATTTTGATCTAAATTTAATTGATTCTCCTTTTTCTAAAACAATTAGTATGAAAAATTAAAACAATTTTCTAAAACTTGATCTGAATTTGAATGGAGAAGAAGTGTTATTCATTTTTAGATTTGAATTTGAATTTCAATTCAATTTGAACTTATTTATTTTTAAAATTTGATTTGAATTTTAATTTGATTTTGATGATACTTTATGAATTTTTTTCTTTAGCTTTTTGATACTGTCAAAAAAGAGAAAAAGTTATGTTAAGTATATACTTGATTTGATTATTATATGAATCTTTTCCTTGAGCTGCTTTATTTCTTTATTTAAATTGAATATATGAGAGAAGTTATGCTTGAGATGCTCATTTATTTGCTTGAGATAGTCATATGAAATGAGTCTATGTTGAATATAATTTTAGCATCAGAACTTATGCATTTTTGAATATTTATATTGAGTTTTGGTATCAAAATATATAATAAAAATTTTATAAAATATTCATGAAGTATATTCTTACAAGTACTTACTTATTCACTTCATTATTTATATTTATATTGATAAATTAATTAAAATATATTATATTTTATGGCACATATACTCAAAATTTTATCATCATCAAAAAGAGAAAAATTGTAGACCTACTTATCCTAAGACTGATTTTGATGATAACAAAATATTGAGTATAATTGATACTAATCATGTATTTTAAGAACGGATGTAGAATTTCTTAAATACTCAAAATGAAGAAATTATCCATGGAAGAAATTCTCTCAAAGGTATCAAGCTAAAGTACCTTAAAAAATAAGTTTTCATAAATTTGGCTAAGAGGAGTTGACTCTTGCTGAAGAAGAATTGACTCTAGCATGTAGATAGATCTGGCACACTTCTGCGAGTCGACTCTCTCATGCAAACAGAGGACTACATTTTAAGAACTCTTGCAAGAACCGACTCATGGATCCTGCGAGTTGACTCCTAGACTTTCACAAGTTGACTCTTGAGCTCTACGAGTAGACTTTTGACACAGGGATAGCACTAATAGCGAGTTTTTTTACACTTCTCTAATAGCTAGTTTTTGGCTCTAACAGTTGGTTCAATCATTCCAACAATCAAAACTTATTCTTCAGCTACTTTCAAGCTTATAAAAAGCTAGAGAATTATTTAGAAAGCAAGAGAAGATGATTGAAAAGAGAGATACATCATTTATTAGAGTATTTATTGAATATCTTTGAACAAAAAGAGAAAGAGAGGAATTGTTTGTGTGAACATTTAAGAGAGATCTTCACCTTCATTGGCTACATTCTCTCAAGCATCAAAAAGAGAAGTTCAAGTATTTAAAGAGCCATCTTTCAGCATCTTCTCTAATTTTAAAGAGTTTTTCTTTTATCTTTCTATTTATGCTGAAATTCTTATCTCTTGTATTTTGGATTTCTTTACAAGTTTATTTGGGATGAAAGAAACTTAGGTTAGGCCCATCCAAGTTCGAAATTAAATATTATAAGATTTTGATTGATGAGCCCGAAAAATCAACTGGATTTGATTGTGATCTCGAAAAATAATTATGTAAGATTTTGGTTGGTGAGTCCGAAAAATCAATTGAATTTGATTATGAGCCTAGGTAAAACAATCACACTATAATCAAGATGATTATAGTAAAATTCTCAATGAAAGTTTGGAGAGTGGAAGTAGATACGAGGTTGTACTGAATCATTATAAATCTTTATCTTTATTGTGTGCTTTATTTTATTTGCTTTTCATTCTTGCATTGTTTCATTCATTGATTTAAATTCCGCTGCTATACATTTCATACACATTGTTTACATTGAAGTTAAATTATCCAAAGCACATAATTATTCAGATTTAAATTTGCTAAAAGTTTTTGAGAAACTTAATTCATCCCCCCTCTCCCGGGTTGCTAACCTTCTGGGCAACATCTTCCTTTTGAAGTTGCCCATTTATGAGCTGATCATTTCAAGTAAAGGCATCCAACAGTGTTTCAGGACTTTTTGGTCTAACAAAGACAATCCAAGATACATAAGAGGAAGAGTACCTTTCTTAGAATTCATAGAGTACCTTTCTTAGAATTCATCATGGTGGCTAGACTCAAAGTCATATTTCCTCCAATTCTATCATTAACAATTCATCATCATGGGAAGAGTACCATTCTTTCTAGCATTAAATAAAAAAGTATCATTCATAAAGTGGAGGCTTTTCATATTGTTGAAGTTCATGTTTCCTCCAGTTCCATCAACGTGATGGAGAAAACCAGCTTGTTTAAGGATTCTTGATAAGATATTAATGATTAAGATGAAGAGGCCTTGTGATAATGAGTCCTTGCCTCAATCCTTGCTTGCCATTGATCTATTTCCCCAATGAGCTATTAACCAATACAGTAGTGGAGGTGGAGGATATGAGAGAGTGCACCCATCTAATCTATTTGGAAGGAAAGTTTCTGGCCCCTAAAACATTAAGGAGGAAGTCTCAATTTACTTTGTCAAAACCCTTCTTGACATCCAACTTATACTCTTGTCCAGACATCTCGCAGTATGTGAGCATTTCATGTGTTGCTAGAAAATCTAAGACTTAGAGCAGGGTAGGCCTGTCCAAAGGTTTTTTTTTTATTTAATAGAGGGTTCGACGACAAGGGTCTTGCTCATTGTATTAACTGCATTTGTTTCTAGTATGGATGAGTCTAATATTTCCTGGTCATTAATGTTTGTCCGAAGGGCATTGGCCATGATCTTCAAAATGCCCTCTCATACACCCTCTTATATACATAGCCTTGTGAATACATCCTTTTATACATGGAGGGAGATCCTAAGTGAACATCGATCTCTTTTCCTACAATGACCCTTAAAATTCTTTTTGGTGCTGCTTCTGGCACTATTCCCAAAGGAAAATAACAAAGAAACTCCATATAATTGGCTAAATAGCCAATGCCCTCATCTAGTCACGCCCATGGGGCATTTGATCACTTGACAGGCAGTCCTGTAAGAACTGAGTCATGACTAACATTGCTACAATAGTTTTAATGAGATATGGCAGTTGATTAAATAATGTCATATTTGTTGATAATATGAAATATGGTACTTGTTTGGATGCAGGCAAATTTTTATTCACACAAATCAACAGCAAGATTCCACTCAAAGACATGATATAATATTGTAACTTCCAGAAACAATATTGAATTGTGAATGATATCTACCGTAAGATGTTATCAATTAAAAATTACTTGAAACAGTCCAGCAAATCTACTTCGTAGATATTTTTAAATATCTTTTCGGAAAAAACCAATCCATTGCGCAGTGCATTGTTATGTTACCTTGCACAATTATTTTATCTCCAATTTTTTGGATCATTTGGAGTCTTCATCCACCTAATTATTTTCTGCCTTCCTTTAAAGAAATGACCAAGATCAAAACCAGATGCATAGAGTTCAGAGAATTCTACAAGTTTACTCTTCACGTGTATTCCCACTAGCAAATATATGCTGCTCTTCCGTAGCTCTTATTTCGGACTCCAATCACGCTAAATACCTAATTAGGTGAAAACAAACAAAAACAGAGCTAAGATTCATATGTACATATACAGAACTGGGAGTGTTAACAATTTAGAAGCGGTTGTTCATGGTCACCCATGCACAATAAGCACAGACAATCTTCTGAGAGATGTAGACATAAACAGCAAAGGAGAAGCTCATCAGGACCACGTCCTTCCAATCCCCTTTCTGCTTTGGGCTCAGGCTCTTCTTCAACTCCCTCCCCACCTTCCCAGCATCACCGCAGAGCTCAAACAACAATCTCCACCATCTCTTCTGCTCCATGTTCTTACCACCTTTCGTCTCTATCTTCTCTTCACTGTTTCCTGTAGGCCCGGAGGAGAGGTGGCTTCGACAACATAGGGAGAATTTGGCTCTTGGTGTGGGCTTGCTCAGGCGGAGAGGATTATTGTGAGTGGTGTGAAGAGAATGGCCGACTGGGAAAGCAGCCATGGGACGAGAATGTTGGAGTTGGAGATTGCTAAGATCGATTTGTTCCGTGGATGCTGTCTCCTGTAGATGGCTTGGAAAGACGGGGATCCAAGGTTCCGTGACTTGTCGGTAAGAGAGAGGATAAGCATGCACTAGCAGCCAGAGGAAGGAGCAAAAAAATCTATATAGAGCTGGGGGCTGGAAATAGGCCGGGCTCGGATTCGAAAAACCCTTGCCCGGTGCCAGCCCAAAATATCTTAATTGGGCTTTGGGTTTATCTTAATGTTTACTGATTTGGCTTCAACTTTAGGATATGCAGTCATGGGGAATGGGGGTGTATCTGATCCCATGCCTCTCGTATAGTGCCCACAGAAGGGAACTAGCATGAAATAGTCCATTCAAACAAGAGTTGCGGTGGGAAGGATCTAAACCCTTTCATTGGTATACTAGCAAATAAGCAACGTCTAGATTTTTGAGGATGTACCGTTCGAGATTCAAATTCAGAATATCCAAGTGCTTAGTAAAAGGGTGTGACCACTAAGATGAATCTTAATTCAAAAAAATACAATAGTTTTACAAATAAATTAATTAAAATATAAAAGACAAACTTGACTGTGAATTATATATAATAAGTTGAATAATTTAAATAATTAAAAAAGAAATTTATGTGGATGGATTCTCTTTAGCATTCATCTTATAAGAGAGTTTGGAACACATGAATTTTTGGAGCGATGGAATAGCTTGGCAATTGGGGAAGAAATGGGACTAATTAGTGGGAACTCCAGAGAGAGGGTGCTCTTGAATTTTGAAAGGTTCTGCAAGGAGCATGGCTATTGAATCCACCCAAGATAAATTTAACCAAGAGGGTGGGTCACTGTGTCATTGCTCTAACCTATGGTCTATCGATTGCACATGATTTGTATTTAAAATATATTTAAAATAAAAAATAGATATAATTCGATAATGTGAAACTATTAATAATTTTTGTATTTTAAATACTAATCTTTAGATTAAATGAATTTATATTCAAAATTCACCTGATTCGATCATCTTGACATCCCATGGATGACCCGACATGAGCAATTTGGATAATGAAGGTTATTGCGTTCAACTCTCTGTCCCTATCGCCGGTGATGAGTACCTGTAAAATAACATCCTCACAGACTGGAGTTGTATCCGACGGAGATCCTCCAATACTCAAGTCAGAGAGAGAATTGGTGAACAGTAGATTTTTGAATGTCGAGAGTAGCAGAACTCTGACTCAAATATATCTTACCGGCGCTGTTCACTTACCCTCCTTTTATAAATGATTCTGATGTAACCATCGAGTATGTGATCCCGCTTTTTATGGCGCTAAATTATCGGACCATAATTGTAGAGTTAGTGGATCATTAATTTTCACTAATTACCGTAACACGTAGTCGATAAATATTCATAACGGTTACGGTATGTTGATCAGATTGGCCGACTATATATTGATAATATTGATACGTCGGTAGAACGTCTGAGTAACCATCGGCTAGTAATTCTAATATGCTGATGGTCTTAGGTTGGAGGTTGATCAAGTCGTTTGCCTGTTGATCGATAGTTGCCGACTGTAGATCAGTCAACCATTTGTGAGTAGGTACGATATGTTCAGTCTATCGATGTAGAGTCGGAGTTGGTGAAATATATTCAGTCGGTATTCAGTCATAGAGTCAGAGTCGGCCGTCGTAGAGCCAGAGTCGGTCGTTATAGAGTCGGAGTCAGGGGTCGGTTGATTTGCCCCAATAGTTGCCCTCCACTCCCAAGTTCAAGGTGATCCGACATGTATATCATCATGTAGTCTGTTACGTTGGATGAAGGGAGTCATCGTGTGTCGAATCGAGCCCCAACTTGACTGCTAGTCTCTTTGGAGTATAAGAGTCAGCTGTTTTGTTATTTCGGTGGCTGCAGAACTATCATTAAACTATCATGTTGATGGGACAATTATATTAGATATCTGTATCGGACGTTGTTTCAGGAAGATGACTTGACGTCGGATGATACGATTCTGACAAGTAGATTTCATCCACATGTCAGAACGATATTGGGTCGGAGCTGTTCATATGGATGATGGTGAGGTGGCATGATCAGAAGTAGGTGCATCGAATCGTCTGATCTACGGTCGATCTAGATATTGCCACGTGTTGTCATTTGATGAGACTTCAATTTGATCATTTTCATCTTGACTGTTGAGGGATCCTATATATATAGGGTCGCTTTTGACCAAGCCTTTACTTTGCATTTTGTCTTTATCTCTGCTACAGAAACTCTGTCGGAAGATCGTCCCAGTGCCAGAAGACCCTCCTTCACCTTTTTGTTTTTAGCTTTCAGGTTAAGTCTTTTGTCTTTCTTGAGGCTTCCCTTCACGCTGGGGTGATCCAAGGATCGACTCCAATGGAAACAGTCGGGTGGAGATCGATGATCGAAAAGACTTCCTTCGGTTGAAGGACATGGTAATGCCTTTGTATTGATTGCAGCTATGCAGCCGAGGGCAAGAGTATCGGGCGTCAATATTTATCAGCATACTGTCAAGAAGAGGAGAGCATCCGAAGCTGGACCTTTCTGACCGAAGAAGGATCGGGCAGCTACTTCATCTGCGCCAGGAGAATCTGACTTACCATCGACATCAGTTCTTGAGCCAGTTTTAGCACTGTCGGCTCGGACAGTGCTCTCTGAGGTACCATCCATTGAAGGCGGGACGGTCGAAGACTATTACTGGATTTCAGATACATTCCACTCCTATCTTACTTACAGTGGGTGAATGAGCTACCATTATATGCTTTATATCCTTGTCTTAGCCATGCAGCTAAGGATGCTAATGACAGTGGATGAAAAATCTGAAGCCCTTCTCTGTTCCCGTACGAGTGGGTTAGGCTATTGATGTGCTTGGCTAGGTGAGGTGGTCGGAAAGTTGTATTCAGATCTTGACTTGAGTAGCATCATCCCTCTTGCTCCCGAAGGTGGAGCTGCTGAAGAAGTCGCACCGATTGCAGACAGTACCGATAACACTAAAAGTTGTTCAAATCGTTGATGCTACATCGGAGCAAAGAGATGGAGATGACGATGGTGATCGATATAATTTTTTGCTTTCTTTTTGTAATCAAACTATTTTGTAATTGGACTTCGGTCCAATTTTGTAATGAATATTTTTTTTTTCTAAGTCCAAACTCTTTCTTTTGTATGTCTGCAATGTTATAGAGTAACCATTTAATTACCGAACCTCAATCGGCGAACCGAATGTTCGATAGTAGTTGTAGGATCATCTGATAGTCGCATATTCATTTGATATACTTTAAGTATTAGGATAAACTGTAATAAGCCATACCCTATATCGGACCTTAATCGGATTAGTACGTCAAGTTATTTGATAATCGATGGTAAGCCGAATATCCTTCGATCGACCGTAGTCGAGTCGGTATGATTCCAATGTGGCCTTGATCGTATTGGCATAGCATTCCACTTAGTTAAGACTAAGTCGGCATAATCGACTTTTATAGTGGAAAGCCGAAATATGTTTGGTACCGAGGCATAGTCGGTATTATGGCTTTTACAGTGAAAGCCAAAGTATAGTTGAAGTCGGTTTTTACAGTGAAAAATTGAGGTATGTTCTGCACCGAGACATAGTCCATAGTTTGATTTTTACAGTGAAAGCCGAAATATATTCTGTACTGAGATAAAGTTGATTATCTGGTTTTTACAGTGAAAACCGAAATATAGTCAGTGCCGAGATAAAGTCGATCTTCTAGCTTTTACAATGAAAGCCGTAATATAGTCGGTGCCGAGATAAAGTCAATCTTCTGACTTTTATAGTGAAAGCCGAAATATATTCTCTATGTCGGTTTTTACAGTGAAAATCAAAATATTGATGTCAATAGGAATTGATCGTCCATCACTTAATAGTTGGCCGAATTTAGTGATTCTAAAATTCAGTATTTTATTGACGGATGTGGGCAATGCAGTATATTGAATTCACCGAATAGTCGTATTTGGAAGAAAGTCCAGGAGAATAAAACATCAATCAAGCTTTTATTAGCTAATTGTTGTCGAAACAATGACAGCATTATCATAGGGAGTTTGAATTCTCTGAATATTTCCTTTCAAAAAAGTTATTACATCATCAAATTGTTACTTTTTTGTCGACTTTTCTTTAGAAGTTGCCCCCCAGTTTGGTCATCCAGAGATTATATTAATGGCTCCTGCAGTCGGTCGATTGTTGATAATCTTCTCAGGTTGTGGCTGAGTTTGTCGATTAGTAGGGGGATAAGTCGGTTGAACTTTTCGAAATTTTTTGAGGTAGTCTCATCGGATCAGAGCCTCTATCTCATCCCTGAGCTGGATGCATTGTTCAGTATTGTGATCGTGATCACGATGGAACCAACAGTACTTCCTCTGATCATGGTTCCTCGAGGGTACCTTCATCGATGGGGGGTGTCATAGGTACTCTGCTCCTTCGATCTTCATGAGAATCTATGCACGAGGAGTAGAGAGAAGTATAGGAGTCATACCCATCATAGTTCGGCTTCGAACTCTGTCGTCGGGGCAAATTTTATTTATTGGAAGGTGGCCGACTTGATTCGATCGGAGCTCCACCTTTCTTTTGTTTCTTTTTCTGACTCTTGCCTTCTGTCTAGTGTTAGTCAGAAGCAGCTTCGTTCGTGTAGATGTACTTATACGCACATTCGAGAAGTTCAGCATAGGTCCAAAGGAGAGTTTTATCCAAGGAATAGGTGAATCTGGATTCCCTCAGACCTCTCTTTATGGCTGATATAGCTATGTCTTCATTGAGGTCCCTGACCTCAAGTGTAGCCATATTGAAACAGACCACAAAGTCTCTTAATGTCTTAATCTCTCCTTGCTTGATTGAGAAGAGACTGTCAGATGTTCGTGACAACCTTCGGCTAGTGTTGAAGTAGGCCACGAAAGAATGTTCGAGCTACTTGAAGGAGTCGATGCTTTCTAACTGAAGCTCGAAATACCAAACTCGAGCAGCATTTCGAAGAGTTGCTAGAAAGTCGATACATAAGAGGACGTCGGTTGCCTCCTGGATCATCATAAGAGCTTTATAGCTCTCCAGGTAGTCGATTGGGTCAGTGAAGCTGTCGTATAGCTCCACTTGCGGCATCTTGAACTGAGATGGGATCGGCTCATCTATGATGTATTGAGAGAGAGGCTGGGCGGTGTGGAAGTCGTAGTTACTAGAGGACTTCTGATCTTCTACCTGAAGTCGGGCAAGTCGGCGGTCAATTTCTTGAAACTTGCATTCATAGTTATCTAACCATCGTTTCTAGAAAACTCCGAGGGTGGAACCTCCTGACGAGCTTGAAGGAGAAGTAGAAGGTGTCCGCGGCCGTTTCTCTTTCCTAACACTGTAGAGATGGAAAGGAAAAGGGGAACACCATGAGTGATGGGTGGCACGGTGAGAGTGTCGAGATGTGGTTGTCTGTCTCGATGAGAGTGTTAAGACAGCCGCTCCGGGGAGGAAGAAGGTGATCACCGTGGAGGATGGTGGTTGTGCCTGGAAGGCACCAACTGTGCCATCGATTATTCCATCGACAGCTACTGCTACTACTGGATTTGTTGTTGTTAGAGACTTTTGACTGTCTCCATCAAAACATTCATCTGCTACATAAGTGCAGTGATCTGGGCGTCCGTGGTGACCACAGGATGCAAAGAACTAGGCTCTGCTACCGGAGGTGGGGGAGGAGGATCTTTCCGACGGGAAGAGTGCCTCATCGAGTCAGTTGAATGTTGGGCTTTGATTTTTGACATGATCAACTGCAGATTTTTCCCCTTCTTAGTGCATCAATCTATTACAGCCAACTCCCTATCGTCTGTCACCAATGATGAGCACCTGCAAAATAATGTCCTCATAGACCGGTTAAGTCAGAGAAGAAATTGGTGAACAGTAGATTTTTGAATGTCGAGAGTAGCAGAGCTATGACTCAAATGTGTCTTACCGATGCTGTTCACTTATCCTCCTTTTATAAATGATTCTGATGTAATCGTCGAGCACGTGGTCTCGCTTTTTATGGTGCTAAATTATCGGACCATAATTGTAGAGTTAGTGGGTCATTAATTTATATTAATTGCCGTGACACGTAGTCGATAAACGTTCATAACGGTTACAGTATGTTGAGCAGATTGGCCGACTATATGTCGGTAATATTGATATATCGGTAGAACGTCTGAGTGGCCATCGGCTAGTAACTCTGATATGTTGACTGTCTTAGGTCAGAGATTGATCAAGTTGTTTGCTTGTTGATCGATAGTTGCCGACTATAGGTCGGTCAACCATTTGTGAGTAGGTGCGATATATTCAATCGATCGATGTAGAGTCAGAGTCGGTGAAATACATTCAGTCGGCATTCGGTCATAGAGTCAGAGTCGGCCATTGTAGAGTCGAAGTCGGTCATTGTAGAGTCGAAATCGGAGGTCGGTTGATTTGCCCCAATAGAGGTACATATATAAACCCCTCTTTTTTTTCATTTATAATTTTGATTACATAACAAGCCCAAGATCAAGCCAAACTACTATAAAGAAAAGAAGAAAAATAGAAAAAGGAGAGACAATTTGATCAGGCCATGGCACTTTGTTCCAAAGCCTAATTGGGAGATCCATCTAGGGACCAACTCACTATGTCCCAATCAAGGGTGCTCTTCTAATGAATCTCGTTTTTTCTTGAGATGACTCTCATTGGGAATGAAGCAAGGTGAGACTCAAGTTTAGTCATTCCTTTCTGGCATTCTTAAAAGTCTTGTTGGAAGGAGCGAGTGATCTCTCACTGGAAGTCAGCATAAGATTTGTATTCATCGATCGCTTGGAGGACTTTTCTCTTGACCTCAGTAACCTGCTGTGTAGCCATCAATAAGTAGCTCTCTACCGATCCCAGAAGCCTGAACCTCAGCTGCTTTAGCCATGTCCTTAGCAGCCCTCAGTGGAACCTTCATTTCAGCAATACTTTATTGAGAATCGGTGCCAACAGGAGATGACTTAGCCACTAACCTCATCAAGAGGGACCCTAGCTTAGTTTTTACTTCGGCCACCTTTTGTATGGCCTCTCGAAGAGTTAACTGGAGTACCTCGATATACTGATGAGACCTCTTCCTTGCGAAGGATCCATAAGAACACTATGCTACGGTATAGAGCAGAGGAAAGAGATCAAAAAGGTCGGACCTCCTAAGAAGAAAAGGAAAGAGAGGTTAAAAAATGAATGCTCCCAGAAATAATTCTACAAGTTGGTTCCATGTGAAGCTATCCTCCACCTTCTTATAGACGAATGGATGGCTTGGATTAATATGTACAAGAAAATCAGCAGATGTATGCCATATGCTTCTTACTTCTAAATACTGATAGCTGGCATTCTTTTAGAAGACCAAAGGATGGATTCGACCATCTAGTAGAAGATTCTTGACCTTTGAATCTGCATCTTTCTTGGAGTGCTGCAAAGCTCGATAATATCATTTCTTTCGCTCGAACCAAGATGATGCTTGAATCAGAAGTGAGGGACCAATTTTGAGGCAATTAATAGCCGGCATGATGTAGTAAATAAGGATTTGTATAGCTCACAACCCATGCGGCGATCCTAATGCACTTGATGTTCCTCCAAGGCAACTGGCCTGGCCTCCTCAAGTAGGTGCGCACAGCAAGCCAAGTAGAGCAGAAGCATCCGGTCTACCAGACCAACACTTCCTAACCCAGTTTAGCAACCACAATCGTAGAATCACGATGAATAGAGTTCCTCCACTGAAGAAGCAGCTTGGCATCCGATAGCCTCAAAGGCATGCCCAACTCTATCATGTACCGGGTTGTCACGATATGTTCTAAAGGCTATTGTCCTGTGTTGGTAGTTTATTATGATACGATCCCCAGTTTGTTAGAATAAGATCCCAAAAAATTTTAGACTTTAGTTATAAATAGATCCAAATGCCCTTAGCAAAAAGATGTAAGAGTCAAACTGGAGAGAGACCTTATTCTTTTTGTTGGGAATTATGTCCTAAAGTCAATTATCTATCTGTAGATGATTGTGCTCTTTGTATATAAATTGTATATAAATTATAAATTAATAAAAGTTATTTGACAGTTTATCATAATCTGTACATTTTTTCTTTTAGAACTCTTATATTATGATGAAGTTCTTGAAACTATTTCATTCGATAAAGAAAGATTTATCGAATAGTTCTTAAACTTGTTTGCGACCAAATGATACATTATTAATAAGGACGATAATATTTATCAAGTATAGATCGTTGTGTGCCATATGAATTAGTTGTCTTCGTAATCAAAGAGTGTAGAGATACTGGTATGGCATACAGGTAAAATATAGGAGTACATTTACACTGAACTTGATCTAATTGTAGAGCATTCTGCTATCAAGAGTAGCTCGTAAAAGATATGGGTATAAATATCCCTCCGATCTAAGATCATCATGATGATTGCAAGCAACTCACTGTACTTTGATACAGGACTACCTGTATTGCTAATATAGTGACGGAAGATTTTTGAGTACAGTCAAGTACTTGCCAAGTCTGTGTGTGAGTCAAGATGGGATTGACCACTCCAAATTTTGGAGATAATGCTTCGATATGTTTGAATTAAATAAAATCTTAGGTTGGGATAATCCATGTGAGGAGTCATAGGATTTATAAGGTTGAGACACAATACGGATGTACTGATTAAGAGTTAATAGTTTAACTCTAAAGTCATTCTGAGTATTAAGGGTCAAAGGGATGAATTATATAGTAACCATATTCTAAGGTTCTTGAATATTACTTTGCAATAATTCGACCTATTCGGACATCGGATATTATTGCTAGATGGTCACTTCGATTAATACAGAAATTTATTTTTATACTACTGGCTTAGTATTCGAACCTATGGGGTCACACACAATAGAGATTTCTATCTGATCAGATGGCTGATTAACGATTATGAATCGTTTAAAGATTTGATCATCAATATGATTGATGATTAACCTTATATAAAAGTTAAAATAAAATAATTTATTAAGAGTTAGTGAATTATTAAAGAATTAATTAACAATTAGATTACTGATTAGCTCAATTTGATGGAGCAATGAGGTACGGATCAAGTCTAATTGAATTGGATTCAATTAGGATTGACTTGACATATTATAAGATGACCTAATCGCTAAAAAAAGTTAATTCCTGATTTGATTAAGACTTGGGCTTGATTAATTTCTGATTGGATTAGAATTTAATTACGTTGATTAGGGGCCTAATTGGATTAGATTTGCTCAACTTTGACTCTAACCAAATAGGATTTGGATTAGATCAAAATTGATTTAAATTTGAATTCAAATTCTCCCCATGCGCCATCTCATCCCCACACCCTTCTCTTCTCCATGCAAATTTAGAATTTGCATAAGGAATTCCCATGCCAATTTCAATTTCTCGCCTCTCTTTAATGCTGAAGTTGTTGGGATAAACATGGTTTAATTTGGATTTGAAATTCAACTTGAATTTTGAATTCAAGTTTGAATGGTTTTGATTTTGAATCAAACCACTCCTTATCCCATCCTAACCATTTTTGTTGGATGCCAAAATTAAATAGGGGCTTCTTTGGACATGCATGAGATATCTGAGAAGTGTTTCACTGAAAGAAAAATCGAGAGAAAGAAGTGTGGGCATGGGTTTGTTCTAGGCGTGGGTTCCCTAGGGTTTCGATCTAGGGTTTCAAGAAGAGAAAAAAAGTAAGCAAAAAGTGTCTTGTCTTCACCTTTCTTCCTCCACATTCTCCTCCTAAACATCCTCCTTCACCTAATGGAAGTGTCTGATAGATCGAAAGAAGGAGTTCGATCAGCCATCAAGAGAAAATTTTGTAAGGGAGCTAATAATACCTTGAGAAATTTGGCAAACCTTTATGTTGGAAAACGTAGGCGATTTCATGCATGTATTTTAAAAATTTTTGAAATAAATTACAGCAGAAAGTAACTAGATTAATTATATTAACCTAATATGTATATGATCTAATCATCAAATCAACCTACTCTAGGATCTATGACATGTATGTTGCATATAAAATCTAAAAAATTTAGAAGATAAAATTTGTATACATGGATATAAGCAGTAGATCAAATCTACATCTATCTGAGTTCAGAACTCGATATTTGAGTATGGATCGATGATCGCCGCTACTGAAAGATGTAGTAAAGATAATCCTTGCTGATTGCTCATAGCTGCATACATGTCCGGTCTTTACAGAAAGTCCACTCGAAGCTTCGATCTGATCGATTTTCTTGGGAATGCTAGTTCGCAGAAGATCTTCTCGTTGGCTGATCTGCATCCTTTCTTTAAATCTCTTGAACCTTTTTAGAGGTTGAAGAAAGAGTTCTGGAGAAGATGAAGATGTGGAAGAAGTATGGAGAGGAGATGCTCTTCTCTCTTCTTTTTTTCTCTTTCCAAACCCTTAGGACTAAACCCTAGAAAACTAGGTTTTGTGCTCACCCAAAGAGAGAGGACTCTCCTCTTCTTTCATGCCATGAACCCACACCCAAGGCTCTTCACGTGAAGGCCTCTCTCCCTTCTTTCTTACATGCACAAAAGAAAGATAAAACCCTCTTATTTTTGGCATCAAAGAGTTTTGTGTTGGAAGAGTCCATTAGAAGTAGGACTCTTCACAAATTGTCGCCCCCTCTTTCAATTCCACGCCAAAACAAATATGGGATGCCCTCTTTCATATTTTTTCATGGTAAAACCAGACCATATCTAATTTCCCACAGTGAGAACTTCCTCAAAATGTCACACAAAATAAAGATAATAAAAGAAGTAGGCGCAAGGTTTATAGATAAGGTCAAACCTTATCTAATATGGTAACTAATTCAAATCAAATTGAACATACCATAAGACACCAGATCTTATCCATATTTGGACGTGAGAAAGGAAGGGCAGAAGATATTTTTAGCATGGAGCAATCTCATGCAAAACACTTTTTTGTGTGAGGAATATTGATGTCAGAAATAGGGTGGCGCAAGGGAGGAAGAGTCCATTCTTTTATGGACTCTTGATTTTCTTATTTAACTCCAAACCAAATCACATCTAGTTAAGTCCAAATAAATAGATAAAATTTAATCTAATTAAGTTTATAAATTTTTAATCAAATTCTAATCAAATTAAGAATTAATTGAATCAAAATTCTGATCAAAGCAGAGATAATTCTTCTTTAGCGATTAGGTTATCTTATAACCTAATCAGATCAAATCTAATTGAATCTAATTTAATTAGATTTAGTTTAATCCTTTTTGCTCAATCAAATTGAGTTAATCAATAATCTGATTGCTAATTAATTTTTTATTAATTTACTAATACTTGATGAATAAATTTATTACAACTTTTGCATAAGGTTAATCATCAATCGAATTGACGATTAAATCTTTGAACGATTCTCAATCGTTGATCAGCCACGTGATCCATCAAAATTTTTTTTTGAGTGTGACCCTGTAGGTTCGAACCTAAGTCGGTAGCATAGAAACTAATTTTTGAATCAATCGATTTAACTATCTAGCAATGAGACTCGACGTCCAGATAGGTCGAATGATAGTGAAGCAACATTCAAGAACCTACTGGCGTATGGTTATTGTATAATTCATTCCTATGATCCAAATATTCAAGGATAATCTAGAATTTAACTGTCAACCCTAGATAAGTCATCTACATTGTAATTCAATCTTTTAAATCTATTACATGGATTATTCGGACTCAGATTTTGCCAAATTAAAATATATTGATACATTAACTCCTACTAATTCGGAGGGATCAATCTCATTTTGACTCACATACTGACTTGACAAGTACTTGATTGTACCTAAAAATCTTTCATCACTAAATTAAAAATTCAGTTAGTTTGGTACCAAAGTATAGTGGATTGTTTGCAAGTCATCGTGGTGATCTCAGATCGAAGAGATACTTATACCCATATCCTTTGTGAGCTACTCTTGATAGTAGAGTGCTCTATAGTTGGTCACGTTCAGTGACGATGTACTCCTATATCTCACCAGCATGTCATACCAGTGTCTCCATACTTTTTGATTATAAAGACAACCAATGCATATGGCACACAACGATCTACACTTGATATCGCTATCGTCCTAGTAATAGCGTATTATTTGATCACGAACTAGTTTAAGGACTCTACGATAAATTTTTCTTTATTGATCAAAGTAGTCTTAAAGAATTTATCACAATAAAGGAGTTCGTTAGAAGATGTAACTTTGTGATGAAAAAGATCAAATAATTTTTATTATTTATCAATTCATATACATTCATAATTAGCACAATCGTCAAATGATTGGCTTTAGGATATAATTCCCAACAACTCCTACTTGGACTAAAGCCAATTAGTATAGCATCATATACCCATCTTCAATTTATCATCTCAGAACTCCTAGATACCGTGGCTTTAGTAAATAGGTTGGTCAGGTTCTCCTTTTCGTTGATCTTCTAAAGTTCGACGTCACCTCAACAGATTTTCGAATAAGATAGTAGCAATGCAAAATACTTGATAAGCTAATAGGACTTTGGCTCTTTGGTATGAGATATGGCATCAGTACTATACAATACAGCAGAACCATCATCGGAGGGTGCCACTCCTAGTTTGTCAGTGAACCTATACAACCGTATAACTTCTTTGCAAGCATCAAATGCTGCCATGCATTCTATCTCACAAATTGAATTGGCTATATTTTTTTGTTTGAAACTTTTCTAGTAGATTATTTCGTTATTTAAGGTAAAGATGTGCTTTAACATATTTTTGCAATTATTATATCCAACTAAAAATTGATGTCAAATTTCATAAGTTTTAAGTCAGATTCTCTATAATCGAGCCACTGGTCCTTAGTATTTCTCAAATACTTAAGGATGATCTTCCAATAATTCTCATCCGGATCTTGTAGGTATCCACTCACTACCCTAATGAGTATACCATATCCTATCTTGTATATGGTGTACATGATAGAATAAATTCTACTTATAAACACTCTATGTACGTGGATTGGGATAACCTAAGCAGCCTCTTAGATCAGCTCTATATATCTTCATCCCTAGGATGAGGGATGCTTTTCTCAAGTCTTTTATGGAGAACAACAATAATAGTGAAACCGTTACTCCTTGTAATGTAAGAAATATCATTCTTAATTAAGAGAATTTCATTCACATACAAAATAAAAAATACACTTACAGGACTATTAACCCATTTATATTTACAGGATTCTTCTTCGTTCTCAATGAAGCCAGGCATTTTGATCATTTATCAAAATGCATGTTCCAACTCTGAAATATTTAGCATTGCCATAGGAGAAATATATCTCGTTATGATCAATACCATAATATTGACAATATCCTTAAATAATCAGATGAGCTTTGTAGGTCTCTATCTTTTCATCTGCATCTTCTGATCCTATTGAAGATCCACTTACACCCTATGGGTTTTATCCCTTCGAGTGGATCAATGAGTGTCCATACACTGTTGACCTTTATGGACTCATTTCAAACTTTATGGCTCCAAGCCACTAATCAGAGTCGAACTTTTGCATGGCATCCATATAGGTGATCAGATCCTTGTTGTTCTCATCGAGTTCAACAGGATCACATTCTAAAACTAAAAACCAAAGTATCTATCCGATGGATGTGGTACTGTATTCGATCTCCTTAATGATGCCTCTACAATTGGTTTCGAATTTGATCTAATCAAATCTGATTCTATGGGTTTACTAGATTGTGTCAATCTTCTATCTGTCAAACTTCATAAGTTTCACATTAAAGGTATAAATTCTTTCACCAAGGTACTTTTTTTCTAAAAAGGAATGCCAAATAATTTTTATTCTTTAGCAAGATAGAAGTTATATCCCCTAGATTCTTTGGGGTTATCCTATAAAATAATACATATAGGATCCAGATCCAAGCTAATCGGTCTGTAAATGCTTGATATAAAATAAATACTCTCAAATCTTAAGATAAGAGAGTATCAACTTACGCCTAGTCCATATCTCATATGGAGTCTTTACGATTGATTAATTTAGAATCCAGTTAAGAATATGACAAGTAGTCTCAAGAGTATAATCCTAATAGAAGACTGACAGATTTGTAAACCTCATCATGGATCGAACTATGTCTAACAAAGTTGATTCCAATAAGAGAGAATCTTATTCTCTTCTAGATATGTTAGAAACTCACAAGAAAGATATTCTCCTCTTTGGTCTGACTGAAGAGTTTCAATACTTTTTTAGTTTCTTTCTCTACCTTATTAAGAAATTATTTAAATATTTTAAATAATCTAAATTTATGAAAATATATTTGTAGATTCAATACATTAGTATGTATCAGACTCAGAATATCATTAACTCATTCATCTTTTTCAATAAAAGATAACTTGGTCATCTTACTAAGGAGATAAGATTGTGAAGGGGGGAAACCACTTTTCCTCGTAGGATCTTCCAAATTTCATCAAATCTGGAGTGAAATAATTTTTTAAAAAATTATCCTACATATTTTAGATCTAATTCTCTAGATCTAATTTTATTATCTGTTATTTAAAATCTAAAATTAAATCTAAAACTATGATGAAAGAGGAAGTACCTCAAGGGTAATCTGATTACCCTGTAGATGATCTCTGCACAGTCCGAGGTTCTGATGTAGCCACGCAAGTGCCTGACCTCTACTGGTATCCACTCAGGTAGGATCTGGAACATCTTCTTCTCATGAATCTACGTTCCAAAAATTAGATCTTTATCTGATTTGAAAGTACTTCAGAACTCCTTCTGAAGTTGGAGCAGCAGCTTGTCGAATATGTCCTGCAGCCTTCTGTTCCAGGCACACCATGCCTTGGATCTTTGTCAGATGGACGTCCAACTCTTTGGACATAAAGAGGGGAGGAAGGAGAGCAGGGAGGATATGGAGAAGAGGGAAGGGGGCAGCAGCTATTGAGTTTTGTGCATAGAACAATTTCTTCCACGAAACCCTAGGCGCAGCAGGGTTTATATAGACCCTGTATGCTGCGCAGTGCCACATCATTCAACCAATCAAAAAATTTCAATAAATTCTGAAAAAATTTTGATTGATGGAGTGATGTCATCTAATCACATTAGATAAGAACCCCACCCTCTCTCCTAAGTTGGTGCCAACATTGGATAAGCTCAATCAAGGTGGCGCCAAAGAGTCCATGTTTATAAGGACTCTTTGATTTTTATCCATTTGGGGTGCCCACTTTATTCCAATTGGGCTCATGCCATAATTTGATTATGGTACCCAATTCAATTGGATTTTGATATGTAGATACTCCACAAAAATCCTCCAATGAGCCCTCTTCAGTTTAAGACCCATATGTTAACTTTTGACAGATGTCCTAAAATAAAATTGGTAGGTGTTAGGAATTAGCAGGTGTTGTCTTAAATTTATCTCATAAATTAAGATAAGCTTTTTCTGAGCTAGACAAGCTTTATTTAGACTGAGAGAAATCTTTCCAAGGTTCTCTGGATGAGTCAAATCATATTTGGCTCAGTAGAGACAGAAAAGATTACACGAGGAGAAAGTTGGGCTCAATTGTGTGCTAGCACGATTTTCTTGAACCTAATTGGATCTAATCCAAATCAATTGAGTTAGCCCAATTGATGACATCCAGACCCTAATCCTTGTTTGTGTGACCCAGTTAGGTTCAATTTTGTATGGTAATGAGATATGTCGTGATCTCATCATCGACATCATTGAAACTCCTTTCGATGGACTAGAACTCTTCCGATTCAGACAATTAGAATGATCGATCATCAATACTATTCTAATTGCTCTCAAAATCCACCAGTGATACCTAGTAGTATATGGTGGTAACCCATCAGAACTGAAGATGAACCTCTTGCTGTAGTTACCTGTGTGATTGAGTTCCTCTATCATGAGTCCCGATTGAATTAGGGTTAAGGTGAACTCGTCAAACCCAACATCAGTCATATGAGTTAATCGATCGATCCGAGTCCGATGTGAAATCTTAATGGAAAACTCTTTTTCATTATTTCACTCTACCATGGCCATGGACTTAAGGACTCGATCTTTCAATTATCATAGGACTACTCCTCTCATCTATCAAGGTTGATAGATCCCATCTTGGTGCGACCTAGTTCCTACAATGAATATGCCACAGCCAACATACACCTCAGGATTTCGAATGGCTAGGAGACCGAGTTATGATGTAGTCAAACTAGAACACACTCAAAGTGAACTGTCGATTTACCTCAGGTCAAAGAACTAGACACACAACTGCAACATCGAGCTAGTCATCGACAAGAAGGTAGACTTCCTTATGACTGCTCGATATGATCATGCTCAGTACTTTCGTTTTCAATGAATACCTGTACTCTCGCTCTGATGTCTCCACATCGTAGACTCAAGACACATCTACCCTAAGAAAGCGATCGTACACCAACCTTTCAGATCGATCACCATCCTCGTGATGATCCTATGGTTAGGAGCTGTTTATGAGTTAGTTATGTAAATTCATGTCTTAAATTTTCAACACTTGAAAATATGAATTAACATTTCTACTAACTCAAAGGATGTATCACAGACATAATGTACACAATGTGATAGAAGAATAACCCTTTTATTCATTTATAGTCAAAATTATAAATTTATCCTTAAATCTATACAGGAATATGTCAGTCGATCTGGCATCTAGGGCACACATCTAACAAACTCCCACTTGACCTAATACCAATTGGCTACATATCTAAGTCCCATCTTCTCAAGGTGGGCTTCGATCTTCTGTTGGCCTAATGACTTTGTCAGCGGGTCTGTCACATTGTCTATGGAGTCGACTCTCTTGACCTCGACATAACTTTTTTCGAGATAATCACGGATCAGATAGAATCGCCGCTCGATGTGCTTGGACTTCTGGTGAGATCTTGGCTCCTTAGCTAGAGCTATGGCACCATTGTTATCGCAGTAAAGAGATATGACATCTGATGACATCACTCTAAGCTCTGCGATAAACTTCTTGTACCAAAATGCCTCCTTCGCAGCTTCCGATGTAGCAATATACTCTGCCTCCATGGTGGAATCAGCAATCACCATCTGCTTGAAACTCTTCCAGCTGACTGCACCACCATTGCAAATGAACAGACTCTCAGATGTCAACTTTCGATCATCTATATCAGACATAAAGTCTGAGTCTGTATATCTCTGAATCTGGAGTTCTCCATTCCTAAAGACTAAAAATATATCCTTAGTCCTTCTCAAGTACTTAAGGATACATTTCACAGAAGTCCAGTGCTCTTCATCTGGATTCGACTGATATCTTCTTGTGACACTCACAACATGGGCTATATCAGGTCGTGTACATAGCATGCCATACATAAGGCTCCCTATTGTCGAAGCATAAGGGATCTTGCTCATGCATTCAATCTCCTCAGGTGTGCTAGGGCACATCTTCTTAGAGAGATGAATGTCTTGTCTAAAAGGTAATAAACCTCTTTTAATTTTTTTCATGCTAAACCTTTTTAGCACCTCCTCTATGTACATCTTCTGTGAAAGTCCAAGCATCCTATTTGGTCTATCTCTATAGACTTTAATACCCAATATAAAGGATACCTCTCCTAGATCTTTCATAGAGAACTCCTTAGACAACCATACTTTGACTGAGGTCAACATGAGAATGTCATTCCCAATTAGGAGGATGTCATCTACGTACAATACGAGGAAGACAACTGCGCTCCTATTGACCTTTTTGAACACACATGGTTCCTCCTCATTCTTGATGAAACCAAATATTTTGATGACATCATTGAAACGAGTATTCCAACTCCGAGATGCTTGCTTAAGTTCATAAATAGACCTTTGCAGCTTGCAGATCTTGTGATCATCATCATGAAGTGAATTTCAATGCAAGGGTAAAACGATAATTTTAAAACTTTTTTAAAATTATAATTTTATAGCAAAAATTATTAACTAATCTAATTAATTAACATGTATTAACCCTACACAAAGATCTAAATATGATATATATATATAGTATGCATTTAAATTTGAAATTTAAACTTCTACAGTAAATATTTTACTGTTATGTGTTCAAAACATATTACCTTCGTGCAGGTAGTCGATCGCTGCGGTTTGATCATCGTCGGAATGGTCTGATCATCGCAATACAGTCACACAGTGTATCTGACCTCCGTGGATCATCCACACGAAGCTCCTGGTCTGATCGGCTCCTCACGAATGCTAGTTCATTGCAGAACCTTTTGGATGACTGATGCTGATCGAACTCCTTCAATCGGTGTCTGTCGATTCCTCAGATACTCTAGATCGTTAGTAAATATACTTGAGAGGTTGATGAAGCTCTTCCTAAAATCTGGTGGGCTCACAAGACTAGCAGCTCATCTTCTCACTTCTCGAACCCTAGGCAATAATCCTAGGGTACTCACAGAAAAAAACTGCGCCCAGTCTCTCTGCTTTTCTTTTCTCTTCTTTTCTTTTCTTTTCTCACGCAGAATGACTTCTCATGCCACCTTATCTCTTATAGATCAGATGTGCATACGCCCCACCATCTCATCCCTTTTAAAATGGTGCAAGACGGCATTTTTACCGCGTGAGAAGATAAAGCTAGGTGGTTGCTCACTTGAATTCAAATCGAATTTGAATTCAAATGCCAACCAACCTATCCTAATCCACTGAAGGTGTGAGAAGGGAGGGGTGTGGGCTTCTTTGTATGTGGAGAATATACACAAGAAACTTTTTCTCGTGTAGAATAAGTGGCGCACAAGTGGATAAGGTGGCGCATGAGATTAGTTGCCCATTCAAATTCAAACTTCATTTGAATTTGAATGGCCAACCAACCATCTTTATCCACTCAAAATGATGCACAAAGGAGGGGCGTGAGAAGGCCTCTGTATGGGAGAAAATTCATGGGAACTTGTTTCTCGTGAATTCAAATAAGCGCAGGTGAAGTGAGGTGGCGCAGGGAGATAAGTCAAGGTGGTTTCAAACCTAATTGAACCAATCTTATTAAAATAGGTTAGGCACAATTAGACTAAATTAAATTCAACATAATTATACTTAGTTATGCTCAATAAAATCCTAATCAAATCAGGAATTGACTAAGCCCAACCCCTGATCAAATCAGGGATCAAACCACCTCGGCGATTAGGTCAACTCTTAACCTAATCGGGTCAAACCCAACTAAATCCAATTCAATTGGACTTGATCCAAAAATAATTACTTAATCAAATTGGGTTAATTAGTAATCAAATCACTAATTAAACCTCTCATAAATATCAAGTCCAAATTCGATGGGCAATCGGGCATCAAAGTCCATCGATATGAAATCTTGATCGAAGAGTCCCAAACCAGTGGGACTCTTGACTCCGGTATCCAAAATGTGTGGAACTCATGATCAGAGAATCTTGATTCTCAATCATAGAGTCTCAGATATGTAGGACTCAAAGTCTCCAAGTATTAGGACTCTTGGTCGAAGAGTCCCAGTCCAGTGGGACTCTTCACCAACCATCAGATCAGATAGGAACCTCTAATGTGTGTGACCCCGTAGGTTCGAACCTAAGTCGATAGCACAGGAATCAATTCTTGTACTAATCGAAGTGACCATCTAGCAAAAGTACCTGACATTTGGATAGATCGAATAATCGCAATCGCAACATTCAGAACCTACGCGAATATGGTTACTGTATAATTCATCCCTTTTGACCCCTATGATAGGATGACTCAGGGTTAAACTGTCAACCCTGATCAGATCATCGAATCATGCTCAACTCAATCAGTCCTGTGACTCCTCACTAGGACCACCCTAGCCAAGGTTTTGCTAAATTGAAACATGACTGTACACAGCTCCTGAACTGGAGTGGTCAATCCCATCTTGACACATGCACCGACAAGTCAAGTACTTGACTACACCCAGCAGCCTTTCGTCACTGAATTAGAAATTCAGATAGTCTAGTGCCTAAGTGCAGTGAGTTTCTTGCAAGTCACTGTGGCAGTCTTAGGTTGGAGGGATAGTTATACCCATATCCCATCGGAGCAAATCTTGACAGCACAAAAAGCTCCGAAGTCGGTCATGTTCAGTGCAGATGTACCCTTATATCTCACCTGTATGCCATACCAGTGTCTCTACACTCTTTGGTTAAGAGGACAACCAACCCATATGGCATACAACGATCTATGCTTGATAAACATTGTTGTCCTTGGTAACAACGTATCATTTGGTCGCGAACAGGTTTAAGGAGTAAATGACAAATTCTCCTTTGTCGAGTCTAAATAGTTCTAAGGACTTCACCACAACACAGGAGTTCATTAGAAGATGAAATAATTTATGATGAAAAATATCAAAATAATTTTTATTTATTTATAATTCATATACTAATACAAGAATGAGCACAACCGTCAACATGCTGACGATTGGCTTTGAAATACTATTCCCAACAATCTCCCACTTGGCCGAAAGCCAATCGGTGCAGTATCTAATAGCCACTTCGATTTGAAGTCATCGAACTTTTTCACTGCAATGGCTTTAGTGAATGGGTCGATCAGGTTTTCCTTTTCGTCGATCTTCTGAAGGTCGACATCACCTCTATCCATGATTTTTTGGATGAGTTGGTAGCGATGCAGAATATGCTTCATCCGCTGGTGTGCCTTCGGTTCCTTCACCTGAGCAATGGCTCCAGAGCTGTCACAGTAGAGCAGAACTGGACCAACAAGGGAGGGTGCTACTCCGAGCTCGGTGATGAATTTTCTCAGCCACACCGCTTCTTTGACAGCATCTGATGCAGCGACATACTCTACCTCGCAAACTGAATCAGCCACAGTGTGCTGCTTGAAACTCTTCCAGCAGACAGCCCCACCATTAAGGATAAAAATAAATACCGACACACTCTTGCTGTCATCGTGATCAGACTGAAAACTGAATTCTGTAAACCCTATAAGTCTCAAGTCTGATTCACCATAAACAAGCCACTGATCCTTAGTATTTCTTAAATACTTCAGGATGGTTTTAACAACCTTCCAGTGATTCTTCCCTAGATCAGATTGGTATCTACTCACTACCCCTAGTGAGTATGCCACATCTGATCGTGTACATATCATGGCGTACATGATAGATCCCACTACCGAAGCATATGAAATTCTACCCATACATTCTCTCTCTTGAGGTATTGTCGGACAATCCCTCTTCGAGAGAAAAATTCCATGGCCTATCGGTAGATAGCCTTTCTTAGAATTCTCTATACTGAACCTCTTCAGCATAATATCAATGTACGTGGACTGGGATAAGCCAAGCAACCTTTTAGATCTATCCCTATAGATCTTCATCCCTAGGATGTAGGAAGCTTCTCCCAAATCCTTCATGGAGAATTATGACAACAGTCAAATTTTTATTTCCTGTAATGTAGGGATATCATTCTCGATTAAGAGAATATCATCCACATACAATACAAGAAATACCACTACTAGACCATTAGCCCACTTATAAATGCAAGGCTCTTCTCCATTCTTAACGAAGCCATACGTCTTGATCGTCCTATCAAAACGTATGTTCCAACTCTGGGATGTCTGTTTAAGTCCATAAATGGACCTCTGTAGCCTGCACACCTTAGACTCATCTATGGATGTGAACCCTTCAGGTTGTATCATATACACCTCTTCGTCCAGCTCTTCATTTAGGAAAGCTATCTTCACATCCATCTGCCAGATTTCATAGTCCAGATGGGCAGCTATTGCAAGCATAATCTGAATAGATTTAAGCAGTGCCACAGGAGAAAATGTCTCATCATAGTCTATATCATAACGTTGACGATATCCCTTGGCAACCAGACGAGCTTTATAGGTCTCCACCTTTCCGTCTGTGCCCCTTTTCCTCTTGAAGACCCACTTACACCCTATGGGTTTTACTCCTTTGGGTGGGTCAACCAATATCCATACATCGTTGACCTTCATGGACTCCATTTTGAATTTCATGGCCTCTAGCCATTTCTCAGAGTCAGATCTCTGCATTGTATCCAGGTAGGTGATCGGATCCTCATCATTTTCATCAAGTTTGATAAGATCGCCATCCCGGACCAAGAAATCATAGTATCTATATGGTTGACGTGGTACTCTACTAGACCGCCTTAAGGGTGCAGGAACAATGGGCTCTGGATCTGATCTAACCAAATTTGGTTCAGGTTCAGCAACTTGTGTCGATTTTTCCACCTGCCGAACTTCCTGAAGTTCGATCTTAGAGGCAACAGTCCCTTCACCAAGGAACTCCTTTTTCAAAAAGATTGCCTTAAGGCTGACAAACACCTTTTGCTCATCAGCTAGGTAGAAATAATACCCTTTGGTCTCTTTTGGGTACCCTATGAAATAATACTTGTTAGACTTAGGTCCAAGCTTATCCGTAATTAAACGTTTAACATAAGTCGGACACCCCCAAACCCTAAGGTGCGAGAGTACTGGCTTACGTCCTATCCATATCTCATATGGCATTTTGGTTACAGACTTACTCGAAACCCTATTTAGAAGGTAACAAGCCGATTCGAGCGCATATCCCCAGAGGAAGATCGGTAGACCAGCAAACCCCATCATGGATCGAACCATGTCCAATAAGGTCCGATTCCTCCTTTCAGATACACCATTATGTTATGATGTTCCAAGAGGAGTCCACTGAGAGAGAATCCCATTCTCCCCAAGATATGTCAGAAACTCATTGGAAAGGTATTCACCTCCTCGATCAGATCGAAGAGTTTAATATACTTCTCAATTTATTTTTCTACCTCATTTCGGAATAGTTTGAATATTTCAAATGACTCTGACTTATGCTTCATTAAGTAGACATACCCATACCTCAATAGGTCGTCTGTGAAGGTTATGAAGTAGAAATATCCACCTCTTGCACTTGAGCTCATGGGTCCACATACATCAGAATGTACCAGACCCAAGAGTTCACTGGCTCGCTCACCTTTTTCAGTAAAAAATGACTTGGTCATCTTCCCAAGAAGACAGAACTCACAGGTTGGAAGTGATTCACAATCACCAACTTTAAGAATTCCTTTTTGAGCCAACCTGTTTATCCTGTTCTTATTGATATGATCTAGCCTACAGTGCCAAAGGTAGACTTCTGACATATTATCCATTCTAGGATGTTTACCGGAGGTTTGAACCATATTAACAGACTGTGATAGTAAGTAAATTCTATTATTTAGTTGTCCAACAAACATTGTAATACCATTCAAAATGATATTGTAAATATTTTTTTTATTAAAAATTCATAACTGTACATGGCCAAAAAGCCTATAGAAATAATATTTAATAAAAAACTTAGACAATAGTGACATTCACTCAGAATTACATTACGAGAGTTGATTACAAGGTTCATGATTCCTAAAGCTAGAACTGAAACTTTGCTTCCATCTCCAATGTTCAGGAACCTCTCACCTTCATCAAATCTCCCACTGATCTGCAGACCCTGCATCAAATTACAGATATGATAAGGGCTTCCGATATCCAATACCCAGGCAGTAGTATCACAAATAAAAAAGTTGTAAGGTGTTATCATATAATTATCTTGCTTCTTCTTCTGCCTGTTCGGGTCCAGGGAGGCAATGTTTAGAGGACAGTTCCTCTTCCAGTGCCCCTGCTTCTTGCAAAAGAAGCACTCCGCCTGGCTCTGATCGGACTTGCGCTTCTTGGTCTGACCCTATGCAGACGTCCCAACATGCGGCTGCACCTTCTTGTTCTTCTTCTTCCCTTTCTTAAAGGGTTGATGAGTAGAAGAAGATCCTCCCACAACATTCACCGACTCCTTATGGAGTTGGTGATCCTTCTCAAAGTTCTGCAGCAACCCCAACAAGCTGTGGTAGTTCACTGCAGGCTTTATCATCCGAAAATGAGTAAGAAAGGGGAGGAAGGACTTGGGCAAAGAATTAAGGATCGCATCCTTATCGAGCTGCTCGTGCAAGGGAAAGCCCAGTTTACTTAGGTGCTCAATCATTTCGATCATGTACAGTACATGATCGGTGACTGAGGCCCCATCCCTCATCTGAGCATTAAAAATGGCACAACTAGTTTTGTGCCTTTCAACATCATCAGGCATGCCAAAGGAGTCGTTCAACATTTGAAGCATCTCCTACGGCTGGGCGTTCTCTAATCTACGGCTGAACTCATCATTCATTGCCGCCAGCATTATGCACCGAATGGTGGTGCGGTCATTGAGCCACTTCTGGTAAGTATCTCGGACCACCCCTCTAGCGTTCGGGACTGGCTCCTCAGGTGCCGGATCTGTTACTACATAAAGGATCCATTCATGCTGAAGGATAATTTTTAATTTTCGATACCAGCTATCGAAATTAGGTCCCATGAGCTTGTCATTATCTAATAATGACCGGAACGACAGGGTAGTAGCCATAGCTGCATAATGGAAAATCAGACCTTTATTAGTATATAAATTATTAATACTAAAGACTTGGACTTTAGTCTAAAGTTTCTCTCAGTATTTTTACGAACTGGTAGCCTCAACCTCTAATTCGAGGAATTACTTTAATTCCTTAGTGGGTACTAGAATCCACACAGACTACACACGAGCCCAACTTTGGCTGGTCAACCCATGTGCATCTATGGGTAGGTTCATAACCAGTTATTTCTCTAAACAACTTCTAGTAATTAATTTTGTCCCAAAACCTAATCAGTAGGCTTTGGCCTCCACTGAAAAGATCTGGTTAGGTCCAACCATTAAAATGATTTGATTTGGTGAATCTGACCAATAAATGATCAGGCCCGACTTTGGCCGGCCAACCTGACCACCATCAGAAAGACTCAACCAAATGATCATATTATGAATGATAATTCTATTAGTCAATAAGCACCAAGCCTTTGGGCCTCCAGTGATTATTAAACTAATGGACTCATTATCACTCACTTAATGGGAGGCTATGACTTAATTATCACTATAACTTAATCATTTTTAGGGACCTAATAATTTTTGAGAATTTTATTAAAGGATAGAAGAGAAGAAATTAACCAGCCAATTTCAATCCTCCCACTGACTTCACCAAGTCAGATTAAAAAGGATTTAATTAAAGCCGGCATTAGGAGCACCTAAATCAGTCACACTGATTTACCTAATGACATGGGTGAGCCCTAATCATCAAGTGATCTAATCAAAACCTAACTCATCAGGTTGGCCAGGTAAGTGAGATCAGTGGTGAGGATATACCATTAACTCGTTAGAGATCGAATCAATGCGAGTAGCTCCCACTTAAAAAACACTGGTCAGACTACTGAACTTACTTTAGACACAAATTGGTCCATTAGTTTTAATTTGATCAACTTAGTAAATAGGGTTCCACTGCGTAGCCATGAATTAAGTCCATCTTGGTCTAGTTAAAGACATGGACCCATTCAACTACAACTATTGGAGTTGAATCTAGAGTGTCCTTGACCTAATCTAATTCAACTTTTGATTAGATTTGATCAATTACTCTAATTTAGTCTATTTCTTTAAGCTAACCTTAGGTCTAACCCAATTATAGACCTAATCTATCTAACCCATTGATCCATAAGTTTATGCAATTGTCTTAGGTCTTAATTCATAATTCTAGACCAACTAGACAATACTTAATTCTTTTAATTAAGTATTTGGACTGATGGGTTAGGATTTGGCATTTCAAAAATAATTTTTAAATTTGAAATATTTTATTTTCTATTCACCAAATGTGTTGACTCATTTCACAAACGGATCAGCACATTTCATAAACAGTAATCCTATTGCTAATTACATAACAGAAAATAACTCAATCAAAATAAATCATGAATATTCCTTTAGATCTAATCTAATACATTCATGATAAATTTTACAATTGAATATTTATAATTAAATCCTTTCGCTGCTTCGTCTGCATGGGATATAATCGCATCGGCACCCCTACTGCCATAGGAGAACCCCATCGAATGGGAGGAGAGGGTCTTTAAACCCTACTTTTCTCCTATGATCGGATGACCATAGCAACCAACCCAATTAGACTACTTGCTACTTGGATCAAGTATATCTAAATATACCAATTTTAAAATTTAAATTTCAAATTTCAAATTTTAAATTTTGAATTTCAAATTTCAAACAAATTTCAAAATTTTAAATTTCAAATTTCAAATTTTAAATTTAAAATTTTAAACAAATTTTAAATTTCAAATTTCAAATTTTGAATTTCAAATTTTTGAATTTTGAATTTTAAATTTCAAATTTTTAAATTCAAAATTTAGATTTTGAATTTTAAATTTTAAATTCAAATTTTAAATTTAAATTTTTAGATTACTACTTAATCTATGTATGCAAATGTATATCATATTTTAGAACCTACTCTAATATCAATTGAAGTGAATTTTAGTGCAGGGGTAAAATGATAATTTTAAATTTTTTTTAAAATTATAATTTTATAATAAAAATTATTAATTAATCTAATTAATTAATATGTATTAATCCTATACAAAGATCTAAATATGATATATATAGCATACATTTAAATTTAAAATTTAAACTTCTACAGTAAATATTTTACCGTTATGTGTTCAGAACACATTACCTTCATGCAGGTAGTCGATCGCTGCAGTCTGATCACTGTTGGGATGGTCTGATCATTACAATACAGCCATACAGTATGTCTGGCCTTCATGGATCATCCACACGAAGTTCCTGATCTGATCGGCTCCTCATGAATGCTAGTTCATCGCAGAACCCTTTGGATGGCTGATGCTGATCGAACTTCTTCGATCGATGTCTGTCGATTCCTCAGATGCTCCAAATCATCAACAGATGTACTTGAGAGGTTGATGAAGCTCTCTCTAAAATCTGGTGGGCTCACGACACTCGTAGCTCACCTTCTCACTTTTCGAATCTTAGGCAATAACCCTAGGGTACTCACAGAAAAAAACTACGCCCAGTCTCTCTGCTTTTCTTTTCTCTTCTTTTCTTTTCTTTTCTCACACAAAAGGACTTTCTCATGCCACCTTATCTCTCACAGATCAGATGTGCGCATACCTCACCTTCTCATCCCTTTTAAAATAGTGCAAGACCACATTTTTACTGCATTTTTACCGCATGAGAGGATAAAGCTAGGTGGTTGCTCACTTGAATTCAAATCGAATTTGAATTCAAATGCCAACCAACCTATCCTTATCCACTGAAGGCATGAGAATGGAGGGGCGTGGGCTTCTTTATGCGTGGAGAATATACACGAGAAACTTTTTCTCATGTAGAATAAGTGGCACACAAGTGGATAAGGTGGTGCATGAGATTGTTGCCCATTCAAATTCAAACTTCATTTAAATTTGAATGGCCAACCAACCATCTTTATCCACTCAAAATGGTGCACAAAGGAGGGGTGTGGGAAGGCTTCTGCATGGGAGAAAATTTATGAGAACTTGTTTCTCATGAATTCAAATAGGCGCAGGTGAAGTGAGGTGGCGCAGGGAGATAAGTCAAGGTGGTTTCAAACCTAATTGAACCAATCTTATTAGAATAGGTTAGGCACAATTAGACTAAATTAAATCCAATATAATTAGGCTTAATTAGGCTCAATAAAATCCTAATCAAATCAGGAATTGACTAAGTCCAACCCCTGATCAAATCAGGGACCAAATCACCTCGGCGATTAGGTCAACTCTTAACCTAATCGGGTCAAACCCAACTGAATCCAATTCAATTGGACTTGATCCAAAAATAATTACTCAATAAAATTGAGTTAATTAGTAATTAAATCATTAATTAAATCTCTTATAAATATTGAGTCCAAATCTAATAGGCAATCGGGCATCAAAGTCCATCGATATGAAACCTTGACCGAAGAGTCCCAAACCAGTGGGACTCTTGACCCCGATACCCAAAATGTGTGGAACTCATGATCAGAGAATTCTGATTCTCGATCATAGAGTCTCAGACATATAGAATCAGAGCCTCCAAGTATTAGGACTCTTGGTCGAAGAGTCCCAATCCAGTGGGACTCTTCACCAGCCATCAGATCAGATAGGAATCTCTAATGTGTGTGACCCAGCAGGTTCGAACCTAAGCCGGTAGCACAGGAACCAATTCCTGTACTAATCAAAGTGATCATCTAGCAATGGTACCCGATATTCGGATAGGTCGAATAGTCATAATCACAATATTCAGAACCTACGCGAATATGGTTACTGTATAATTCATCCCTTTTGACCCCTGTGTATAGGATGACTCAGGGTTAAACTGTCAACCCTGATCAGATCATTCGAATCATGCTCAACTCAATCAATCCTGTGGCTCCTCACTAGGACTACCCTGGCCATGATTTTGCTAAATTGAAACACGACTGTACGCAGCTCCTGAATTGGAGTGGTTAATCCCATCTTGACACACGCACCGACAAGTCAAGTACTTGACTACACCCAGCAGCCTTCCGTCACTGAATTAGAAATTCAGGTAGTCCAGTGCCTAAGTACAGTGAGTTGCTTGCAAGTCACTATGGTAGTCTCAGATCGGAGGGACAGTTATACCCATATCCCATCGGAGCAAATCTTGACAGCAGAAAAAGCTCCGGAGTCGATCACGTTCAGTGCAGATGTACCCTTACATCTCACCTGTATGCCATACCAGTGTCTCCACACTCCTTGGTTAAGAGGACAACTAATCCATATGGTACACAACGACCTATGCTTGATAAATGTTGTTGTCCTTGGTAACAACATATCATTTGGTCGCGAACAGGTTTAAGGACTAAACGACAAATCCTCCTTTGTCGAGTCTAAATAGTCCTAAGGACTTCACCACAACACAGGAGTTCATTAGAAGATAAAATAATTTATGATGAAAAATATTAAAATAATTTTTATTTATTTATAATTCATATACTAATACAAGAATGAGCACAACCATCAACATGCTGACGATTGGCTTTGGGACACTATTCCCAACACATCACTAGATGTGAAACCAAGCGACTGTTCCATATAGATATCTTCCTCAAGATGTCCATTTAAAAATACTGTTTTCACATCCATCTACCATATTTCATAATCAAAATAGGCTACAATAGCAAGCAATGTGCGGATGGATTTTAGCATGGCTATGAGCAAAAAGGTATCTTGATAGTCAATGCCTTCGCGCTAACTATAACCTTTCGCTACGGCCTAGCCTTGAATGTCTCCACATTCCCATCTGCACCTATCTTTCTCTTGAAGATTCATTTACACCCAATAGGTACAATACCTTCAGGTGGATCTACCAAAGTCCAGACTTGATTTGAGTGCATGGAGTCAATTTCTGATCTCATTGCTTCTAACCATTTCTCGGAGTCGATATCTGATATCACCTCGTCATAGATCTTGGGATCATCACCCTGAGCCTCATTTTTCATGAGGAATATTTTCTCTACTTTCTCTTGTATGGTACCTAAGTATCTTTCAGGAGGACGGAAGACCCTAGTCGATCTACGAGGTGGAAGAGGTTGTGTTGGGACTGGTTCTGATTGATTAGGTTCGTCAGGTTCTTGAGCTTGTTGCTCTTGGGAGATATTTTTCTTGAGCTTAACTATTCTTCTGATGCCACCATCTTGAATAAACTATTTTTCAAGAAAAATAGTATTTTGACTCACAATCACATTGTGGTCTTTCAAAATATAGAAATAGTATCCTAATGACTCTTTAGGATATCCTATGAATCGAGCTCTAAAAGACCTGAACTCTAACTTGTCCGCCTGCTGTCTCTTGACATGAGCTGGATAACCCCAAATTCTGAGATGATTCAGACTTGGTTTCTTACCATGCCATATCTCATATGGTGTGGCAGGAACGGTTTTAGAGGGAACCTTATTCAATACATAAATTACTGTCATGAGACAATGTTCCCAAAAAAATTTGGGGAGGTCCGTGAAGCTCATCATGGAACAGACCATATCTAATAGGATTCGATTTCTCCGTTCTGAAATCCCGTTGAGTTGAGGTGTTCCAGGTGGAGTCCATTGAGAGACTATGCCATTGTCCTTAAGATAGTCTAGAAACTCCCGACTAAGGTATTCACCTCCTCGATCTGATCAAAGAATCTTAATGGGCTTTCCTATTTATTTTTCTACCTCATGTCTGAATTCTTTGAACCTTTCAAAGGCTTCAGACTTGTATTTTATTAGAAACACATACCCATACCTAGACATATCATCAGTAAAGGTAATGAAGTAGACATAGTTGCCTCTAGCCGGCACATCAAATGGGCCGCACACATCCATATGTACTAGGGCAAGTAGGTCTGTGGCCCTTTCCCCATGTCCCACAAAAGGAAGCTTGGTCATTTTGCCTTGAAGGCATGATTCACAAATTAGATATGACTCAAAAGTCAATGGACTCAATAGTCCGAATTTTTTCAATTTGTTAACCCTGTCTTCCGCTATATGACCTAGCCTTAGGTGCCACAGATACTTATCATTTAAACTATCTTTAGGCCTTTTAATTCCTATGGCATTCATATTTTGCTTAATATTAAATACAGATACATCAATATGTAGCTGATAGAGATCATTAATAAGAAAACCATCTGTAACTTTATTATTTTCATAAAAAATATTATAATGGTCCTTATGAAAGCTAATCACATAGCCTTCTTGTGCTAAACATAAAACAGAAATCAAATTCCTGCTTGCTGCAGGCACATAATAACAGTCTCTTAAAACTAAATCTAAACCTAACGGTAATCGTATAAGGTAGGTTCCCATAGCCACAGCAGCAACTCTTGCTCCGTTCTCAATGCGTAGGATCATCTCCCCATCCCTCAGCCTCCTGCTCTCCTCAAGATCCCGCATAGAAGTGCACAAATGAGCACTAGAACCAAAGTCAAGCACCCAACTGGATGCAGAAAAAACCGTAAGATTAGATTCTAAAATGAGCATACCTCTAGAAGAACCATCCTTCTTGTCCTTCAGGGTGGCTAGGTACTGAGGACAGTTTCGCTTCCAATGGCCGTCTGATTGGCAGTGGAAATATTTTCCCTTATCAGCAGCCTTCTTCTTCGGTTCTGTCTTTTTTTTCTTGCCATCCATCTTCTACTTCTTCACAGACTTCTTTTTCTTTCCAAAAGACTTTCTCTTGGAAGAAGTCCGCTTCACAGTAAGAACTAAGCCTTTTGAACCCTTCATTGAAAGCTAAGCCGTAACCAGCATGTTCAATAACTCGGCCAAGGTACACTGCATCTTATGCATATGAAAGTTTATGATGAACTGATCATATGCATCGGACAAATACTGAAAGATCACATCAATCTGAAAATCCTTATCTAAGATGATACTGAGCTTCTCAAGCTCCTCAAGATCCTTGATCATTGTCAAACAATGATCTTGGACTGACTGCCCATCATGCATCTTGGCTTTAAAAAGTCTTTGACAGACTTGATACTTGGCCATGCGACTCTGTTCACCAAACAACTCTTGCAGGTGAGCCTACATTTGGTGGATAGTCAAAATGTTCTCATGTTGGCACTGCAAGTCATCAGACATTGCACCCAACATGTAGTACCTTGCTTTGTTATCATCATCCATCCACTTTTCTAGAGACGCTCTCTGTTCAGCAGTCGGATGTGCTGGTATGGCAGGTGGGTCCTGGTCCAAGACATGAGTCAATTTTTTGAAATCCAGAATAATTCTGTTGTTCCTTAACTAGTCCTTGAAATTGGGTCCAGTCAGTCTATAGGTGTCTAGAATTTTGGTCAGGGGGTTTGAGGTAGATATATTTCCTGTAGAGAGTCAAAAGTTTCTAGTTAGATTTTGTAATCAGACTCAACCAATTTGTTCAGAATTTTTATTTTTAAACAAATTAGGCTCTCACTATTTTCTCAAATCCCTACACTCCCTTGGTAGAGATGTGAAAATCTCCATGATCAGTGATTTTTAGTGGGTGGTGCGGTCTCATTGACTGGCTCACCACCTCACCTAACAGTTATTGGTGATGGGTCAATCGATGAGTGGACAACTCTTGTCCAATGATTTTCTAATCATGGTGCACCCAAAACTTGGTCTCTAATTCATGAAGCTCACCATGTCCGGGATATTGCTCCAATCCTTAGTTAAGTCAAACCCATAATTTGCACGAACTAGATTTCTGATTGGGTCCCTCACCGTATCCAAAATATTGAGCCCAACCCATCCTCTAATCCATAGCATCCAATGCCTAATGGACATAGTTGCGTCTTCCCGATGCAACTGAGCCACTGTAACCAATCGAGAACAATCAACCCCGGGAAGGGCCCGCACATCTACAATGGTGGAAGACTTAGACTTAATATTTTCTTAGAAAGTTTTATTTAGGTCTCATTAAACTTGACTTAACATAGTCATAATAATTATGACTAACCTAGTGGCATGGGTTAGCTCGAATTGTTAGCCACCTCTAATCAGAACTGAGTCGACACATATGGCCAGGTAAGTGAGATCGATGGGAGGGATATGCCATTAACTCGACAAGAACGCATTCGAGTCGAGTTGCTCCTAATTAAAAATCAGTCAGTCGCATCTGCCCAACTTACCTTAGACACCAAATTTTCGAACCAGAACTAATTGGGTTAGCCTACAATCCAGGCTCTAACCACTGAGCCAAATTAGGTCTTAACTTGATCGAGTCACATCTAAATGTGATTTGACCTTGATCCAGACTTAATCCTATTAGGTTGGTCAATTATTAGCCTTCATGATCCCACCTAACCAACTCTTGATTCGGTTTGATCAACCGCTAGACCTAATTGAGCTACCCAAGCCCGAACCCAATTTTATAAAAATGTCTTGAAATTCTCAATTTTAGACCTAACTTAATTTTATAAGCTTAATTTATTAATTAAGTTTGGGTTCATAATCAAAGCATATAAAATAAATTCTAGGATTTCAGGATCTAGGATTTTGCAGAAAAGTAAGTTTTGATTTCTGATTAAGGATGAATGCACGGTACCCCTACAAGTCATATGAACATTCCATTGAATGGGAAGAGAGGGTCTTAAAACCTTACTTTGTTCTTATGACTGGACGGCCATGAGGAACACCTTAATCAAAAATATAAATTTAACTACAAAACTAGTTAGATCTAAATTAACATATTACATATACAATTTAAGATCTAACTAATACATGCTTTGCATACATCTCATGTATCAAAAATCAATCTTATGAAAAAATTAAAATTTTATTTTCTATTTTATAATCTGATTATAACACTTATAATATCAAAAAAATAGAGAATAAATTATATTTAATTTATATTTTAATCTCATTAAAATATAAAACTTAAGACTATTCATGGATTTAACTAATCCTAGTCTAGTCATGCATCTTATGCATGTTAGATCTTCTTAGATTTAATTTTAAATATTTTGATTTCAGATCTTATCATATTTGATATGACATCTAAAATTTTTTAATATCAGATAAATTAAAATTAAAATCAGATCTAAAATAGATCTGAAATAGAGCCAACAACCTGGCTCTGATACCACTTGAAGGGGGGGAACCACTTTTCCTCGTAGGATCTTCCAGATTTCATCATATCTGGGATGGAATAATTTTTTAAAAATTTATTCTACATATCTCAGATCTAATTATCTAGATCTAATTTTATTATCTAATATTTAAAATCTAAAATTAAATCTAAAACTATGATGAAAGAAGAAGTACCTCAAGGGTAATCTGATTACCCTGTAGATGATCTCTGCACAGCCAGAGGTTCTGATGTAGCCATGCAAGCGTCTGGCCTCTACCAGTATCCACTCAGGTAGGATCTAGAATATCTTCTCCTCATGAATCTATGCTCTAAAAATTAGATCTTTATCTGATTTGAAAGTGCTTCAGAACTCCTTCTGAAGTTGGAGCAGCAGCCTGTCGAAGATGTCTTGCAGCCTTCTGTTCCAGGCATCACCACGCCTTGGATCTTTGCCAGATGGATGTCCAACTCTTTGGATGTGAAGAGGGGAGGAAGGAGAGCAGGGAGGATATAGAGAAGAGGGGAGGGGGTGGTAGCTATTGGGTTTTGTACATAGAATAATTTCTTCCATGAAACCCTGGGCGCAGTAGGGTTTATATAGACCCTGTATGCTGCACAGTGCCACATCATTCAACCAATCAAAAAATTCCAATAAATTTTGGAAAAGTTTTGATTGGTGGAGTGATGTCATTTGATCACATCATATAAGAACCCCACTCTCTCTCCTAAGTTGGCAGCAACATTGGATAAGCTCAATTAAGGTGGCGCCAAAGAGTCCATGTTTATCAGGACTCTTTGGTTCTTATCCATTTGGGGCGCCCACTTTAATCCAATTGGGCTCATGCCATAATCTAATTATGGCACCCAATTCAAATAGGTTTTGACATGTGGACACTCTATAAAAATTCTCCAATGAGTCCTCTTCAGTTTAAGACCCATATGTCAACTTTTGTCAGATGTCCTAAAATGAAATTGGCAGGTGCTAGGAATTAGCAGGTGTTGTCTTAAATTCATCTCATGAATTAAGACAAGCCTTTTCTGAGTCAGACAAGCTTCATTTAGATTGAGAAAAACTTTTTCAAGATTCTCTGGATGAGTCAAATCATATTTGGCTCAGTATAGACAGAAAAGATTACATGAGGAGAAAGTTAGGCTCAATCGTGTGCTAGCATGATTTTCTTGAACCTAATTGGATCTAATCCAAATCAATTGAGTTAGCCCAATTGATGACATCTAGACCCTAACCCTTGTTTGTGTGACCCAGTTAGGTTCAATTTCATATGGTAATGAGACATGTCATGATCTCATCATCGACATCATTGAAACTCCTTTCGATGGACTAGAACTCTTCTGATTCAGACAATTAGAATGATCGATCATCAATATCATTCTAATTGCTTCCAAAATCCACCAGTGATACCTAGTAGTATATGGTGGCAATCCATCAGAACTGAAGATGAACCTCTTGATGCAGTTATTTGTGTGATTGAGTTCCTCTATCATGAGTTCCAACTAAATTAGGGTTAAGGTGAACTCGTCAAACCCAACATCAGTCATATGAGTTAATCAATCGATCTGAGTCCGATGTGAAATCTTAATGGAAAATTCTTTTCCATTATTTCACTCTGCCATGGCCATGGGCTTAAGGACTCGATCTTTCAATTATCATAGGACTACTCCTCTCATCTACTGAGGTTGATAGATCCCATCTTGGTGCGACCTAGTTCCTACAATGAATATGCCACAGCCAACATACACCTCAAGATTCTGAATGGCTAGAAGATCGAGTTATGGTGTAGTCAAACTATAACATACTCAAAGTGAACTATCGATGCACCTCAGGTCAAAGAACTAGACACACAACTGCAGCATCGAGCTAGTCATCGATGAGAAGGTAGACTTCCTTATGATTGCTCGATATGGTCACGCTCAGTACTCTCATTCTCAATGAATACCTGTACTCTCGCTCTGATGTCTCCACACCATAGACTCAAGACA
Source organism: Elaeis guineensis (assembly GCF_000442705.2). Taxonomy (NCBI): domain Eukaryota; kingdom Viridiplantae; phylum Streptophyta; class Magnoliopsida; order Arecales; family Arecaceae; genus Elaeis; species Elaeis guineensis. The sequence continues at coordinate 18,855,565 of NC_026007.2, read as the reverse complement.
CATCTACCTTAAGAAAGCGATCGTACACCAACCTTCCAGATTGATCACCATCCTCGTGATGATCCTATGGTCAGGAGATGTTTATGAGTTAGTTATGTAAATTCATGCCTTAAATTTTTAACTCTTGAAAATATGAATTAATATTTCTACTAACTCAAAAGATATATCATAGACACAATGTACACAATGTGGTAGAAGAATAACCTTTTTATTCATTTATAGTCAAAATTACAAATTTGCCCTTAGATCTGTACAGGAATGTGTCAGCCGATCTGGTATCTAGGGCATACATCTAACAAATTGACAGGTTGATAATGATTCATAATCATTGACTTTGAGAATTATCTCCTATCAATCGTATTCTTGTTTATATAACCAAGCCTAAATTTGCTAATGGTAGGCATATGTGACATTATCTACTTTAGGACATTTAATTAATGTGTACATTACGTTAACAGGCTATGTAAATATCATTCTGAGTTATCCATCATGATTTTGACATCGTTCATAATGATATCACAAAATCATTAGACAATAGTAACAGTTACTAAAATGACATTGTTAGAATTAAAAATAGGCTCGATGATTCTTAAAACCAGGATTGAAACATAACTTTCATGTCCAATATTTAGGAACCTTTTGCTGTTTTCAATCTTTCTACTAATCTGAAGTCATTACAATAACTTGCATGGACTTTCGATATCCAATACCCAAGTAATAGTATCACAGATAGAGAAATTATAAGGTATTATCATATAAGTACCTCGTCCAGCAATCCTTTGCTGATTTATCTTCTTTAGCCTATTCGTATATAGGGACCCTGCCAGACTAGGTTAACTTTAGACTCTTTTGTCAGTTCGAACTCCTCAGCCCAAGCATGACTCTCTTGCACCTTTTTTTTTTCTTAAAAGATTGTTGTCCTACTGAAGATATATCTTCATACGTGCAAAAGAACTCCTTCAACATTTGAAAGATTTTTTTTCACTGAGCATCATCGAATTTACAACTAAATTCGTGTTCTTCGTTGCTCTCAAAAATATCATATGGTGATATGATCATTTGGCCACTTGTAATAAGTGCCTTTGATTGCATCATGTGTATTAGACATGAAAATATTAGGTGCTGGATCCATAATCATATATAGGATCTATTCATACTCTAGAACTATTTACAACTTTTGATACCATCTATTGAAGTTGGATTCTATAAATAAGTCACTATCAAATAGTGAATGGAGCAACAGACATTTAGCTATAACAGAAATGAAAACACAAGACCTCTATGTTTATGAATTAATTAAGCCTAAAGATTTGGACTTTAGTCTAAAGGTTCTCCCACTATTTTAGTCACATTGGTAGCCTCTAACTCAATCCGAAGAACTACTCTAATTCCTAAGTGGGTACTAAAATCCACACAGACTGCATACGAGCCCGACGGCTCACCCATGTACATTTATGGGTAGGTTCTTAACAATTATTTCAATAAATAATTTTTAGTAATTGATTTAGTCTTAGATAACTTTTTAGTTGACTTTGATCTTCTCTACAAGCCCTGGTTAGGTCCAATCATTAACATGATCATATTCAGGAATCTAACAGCCAAATGATCAGGCCCAACTTTGTCCGACTAACCTGACCACTTGTTAGAGAGACTCAATTGAGTCATCATATTATGAATGATAATTTTGATATCAGATGAGCACCAGGCCTTTGGGCCTTCAATGATCATCATACTAATGGACCTATTATCACCCAACTTAATGGGAGGCTATGATTTGTTATCACCATAACCATCTCATTTTAAGAATCTAATAATTTAAAAGATTTAATTTATAAATTAAAAAAAATCAACCAGTGAACCAAATCCTCCCATTGACTTGATCATGTTGGTTGAAATGGCACCTAAATCAGTCATACTGATCAACCTTAATAGCATGGATCAACTCAAATCACTTAGTGGTCTAATCAAGATATAATCCATCAAATTGATTAGGTAAGTGAGATCGATGGAAGGGTATACTAAGCTTACCTTAGATACTATCAAAATGGTAAGGTAAGTCACTCTCAATTAAAAATCATCAATTGAATTGCCAAACTTATCTTAGACACCAATTAGTTAATTAGTTTTGATTTGATCAGTCTAATGATTCGGATTCAACCATTGAGCTACAATCAAGGTCCATTTGATTTAATCAAAGATATGGATCTGACCATCTACAATCATTATATTGGTTCTAGAGAAACTCTGGTTTAATCTAATTCAAAATTTAGTTAGATTTAATCAATTTCTCTACATAATTTATTAATTCTTTGATTCTAATCTTAGGTCTAACCCACTTAAGAAGATCTGATTTGAGCTAACCCATGCCCCCCATATTTTATGCAATACCATTTAGATCTTAAATTATAATTCTAGATTTAATCGATTCTATACTTAATTCTTAATTAAGTTTTAGCATCAACATGGGTTTAAGTTAAGATTTGAATAATTTCAACTTTTTATTTTATAAATAATTTATAATAAATTTTATGTAAAGATTTTTTATTCTAAAACTGGATCGACTCAATCAACATTGAGCCAGCAACACAAGGAGACTGGGTCAACTCAGTTCAAAATTAGGTTGGCTCAGTAATTATGCGAGCATATTTCAAAGAGTTTCAGATCTGAAAAATCTTACATAATCTTAAAATAAAATCAATCATAAGCATCCTTTTAGATCATATCTAAATATTTTATGATTTCAAATTTTATTTTCTCATGATTAAATAATTTTAATCATACAGATTAAATATTTTACTTTTCATACGACTTTGTATCACATATAACAAACCTAAGATTTCAAGATTTAGAGTTTTACAGAAAAGTAAGTTCTTCCTTTCGCATTCTTCCTCATGAGATTTAATCACATGGCACCCCTACATGCCATAAGAGCATTCCATCGAATGAGAAGAGAGGGCTTTTAAAATTCTTCTTGCTCCTATGATCGGATAGCCTGGTGATCAATCTAATCCAAGTATTTGCTAATCGGATCATCTAATCTAATCACATATTATATATGCTTGAATTTAGATTTAATCTAAATTACATCAGATCTGATCATAATCTTAGATCACATCTAAATCAGATCATAAATATCACATGTAATATATAAAATCAAATTTTATCAAAAATCAGTACAAACTAGGATAACCTGTTCATTATAAGGGGTAAACCCTACAGCAGGACAACCTTATTTCAGTTTGTACGATCAATCATTAATTAAATTCAGATCTAAGATATCACATATAAGATCTAAATAAAATTAAATTTTAGATTTAATATGCACATATAATATGTCATAACGAATCTAGGCTCTGATACCACTATTAAAAAATGTAGACGATTTCATGCATGTATTTTAAAAATTTTTAAAATAAATCTCAACGAAAAGCAACTAGATTAATCATATTAACCTAACATGCATATGATCTAATCATTACATCAACCTACTCTAAGATCTATGACATGATATATTGTATATAAAATTTAAAAAATTCAGAAGATAAAATCTGCATGCATGGATGTAAGCAGTAGATCAAATCTACATCTATTTGAGTTCAAAACTCGATACCTGAGCATAGGTCGACGATCGCTGCTGTTGAGAGATGTAGTAAAAATGATCCTTTCTGATTGCTCATAGCCGCATATATATCCAACCTTTACGAAAAGTTCACTCGAAGTCCTGATCTGATCGATCTTCTTAGGAGTGCTAGTTCATACGAAGACCTTCTCGTTGGCTGATCTGGATCCTTTCTTCAAATCTTTTGAACCTTTTCAAAAATTGATGAAAAAATTTTGGAGGAGATGAAGATGTGGAAGAAGTATGGAGAGGAGACGTTCTTCTCTCTTCTTTTTCTCTCTTTCCAGACCCTTAGGACCAAACCTTAGAAAACTAGAATTTGCGCTCACCCAAAGAGAGAGAAATCTCCTCTTCTTTCATGCCATGAACCCATGCCCAAGGCTTCTTCATATGAAGACCTCTCTCTCTTCTTTCTTACGCACACAAAAGAAAGATAAAACCCTTTTATTTTTGGCATCAAAGAGTTTTGGGTTGGAAGAGTCCATAAGAAGTAGGACTCTTCATAAATTATCGCCCCCTCTTTCAATTCCACACCAAAACAAATATGGGATGCCCTCTTTCATATTTTTTCATGGTAAAATCAGATCATATCTAATTTCCCATGGTGAGAACTTCCTCAAAATATCACACAAAATAAAGATAATAAAGGAACTAGGCGTAAGATTTATAGATAAGGTCAAACCTTATCTAATATGGTAACTAATTCAAATCAGATTTGAACATCCCATAAGACACCAGATCTTACCTATATTTGGATGTGAGAAAGAGAGGGTAGAAGATATTTTTAGCATGGAGAAATTTCATGCAAAACACTTTTTGGCATGAGGAATATTGGCATCAAAAATAGGGTGGCGCAAGGGAAGAAGAGTCAATTCTTTTATGGACTCTTGGTTTTCTTATTTAACTCCAAACCAAATCACATCTGCTTAAGCCCAAATAAATAGATAAAATCTAATCTAATTAAATTTATAAATTTTTAATCAAATCTCAATTAAGTTAGAAATTGATTGAACCAAAATTCTGATCAAATCAGGGATAATTATTCTTTAGCGATTAGGTCATCTCATAACCTAATCGGGTCAAACCTAATTGAATCTAATTTAATTAGATTTGATTTAATCTTCTTTGCTCAATCAAATTGAGCTAATCAGCAATCTGACTGCTAATTAATCTTTTATTAATTCATTAATACTTGATGAATAAATTCATTGCAACTTTTGCATAAGGTTAATCATCAATCGAATTGATGATTAAATCCTTAAACGATTCTCAATTATTGATCAGCCACATGATCCGTCAAAAACTTTTTTTAAGTGTGATCCTATAGGTTCAAACCTAAGCTGGTAGCACAAGAACTAATTTTTGAACCAACCGATGTAACCATCTAGTAATGGGTTCCGACATCCGAATAGGTCGAATGATGGCGAAGCAACATTCAAGAACCTACTAGCATATGGTTACCGTATAATTCATCCCTATGACCCAAATGCTCAAGAATGACCTAAGATTTAATTGTCAATACTAGATAAGTCATTCACATTATATTTCAATCTTTCAAATCCATCACATGGATTATCCAGGCTCAGATTTTGCCAAATTGAAATACATTGATACATTAACTCCTACTAATTCGAAAGGATCAATCCCATCTTGACTCATGCACCAACTTGATAAGTAATTGACTACATTCAGAAGCCTTTCATCATTGAATTAAAAATTCAGTTAGTCCAGCATCAAAGTACAGTGAGTTGCTTGTAAGTCACTGTGGTGATCTCAAATCGAAGGGACACTTATACCCATTCTCTTTGTGAGCTACTTTTGATAGCAGAGTGCTCTGCAGTTAGTCACGTTCAGTGATGATGTACTCCTACATCTTACCTGCATGCCATACTAGTATCTCTACACTATTTGATTATGAAGATAATCAATGTATATGGTACACAATGACCTACACTTGATATCGCTATCATCCTAGTAATATCATATCATTTGATCGCGAATCAGTTTAAAGAGTACACGATAAATCCTCCTTTATCGATCAAAGTAGTCTTAAGAACTTCATCATAACATAGAAATTCATTAGAAGATGTAACATTATGATGAAAAAGATCAAATAACTTTTATTATTCATTAATTTATATATATTCATAATTAGCACAATGGTCAAATGATTGGCTTTAGGACAAAATTTCCAATATTTTGATCGGATAAGAAGCTTCGTGTGGATACCTATGGAGGCTGAACAGCTATGCATCTACTATGCAATTAGGAGAACCAGCAAATCTACATTTCTCAGCTACGTTGAATATCGATCTACGCTCAGGTATCGAGATTCGATCTCAGTAGCATAGTAGATTCGATCTATTGCATTGATATATGATATTTTGATTTTAGCTCTAGCATGTTATATTGATGTCATCGATCCATGTGTAGGTAGTTTTAGATCTAATCTTTTGCATGCCAAATTAATATGATTGATCTAAATATCATCTGTTGCATTAAAATTTTAAAAAGTTTTGAAATTGTATGCATGAAACTATCTAAGATTTCTTTCAATGGTATCAGAGTGTGGTTGCTTTTGACATGAACATACGTACTTAGATTTTAAGTTTTATCTATTACATATATGATATGTTAGAGTAGATATCTTAGTAGCCCAGTACTTGAAATGAGTTAATCACTATGGCCATCTAGTCATAAGAGGAAGTAGGGATTAAGTCCCCTCTTTCCCAATCGATGGATTCTCTTATGGCGTGTAGGGGTACCACTGTGATCACATTTTATGAAGAAGAATAGCAAAAAAAAATTTTAAAATAATTTTAATCATTATAAATAAAATCTAAAATCATAAATAAGTTTGGTTTAGATCTAAAATAGATTTATAATTGATTTTATTACTGTTTATGCAAAAATATCAGATCTGAAACTTTGCAATTATTGCTGTCATGCCTGTCGAGTCGACTCTATTTTGGTTCGAGTCGACTCGAGATTTTGATGAGTTGACTCATTTTTTAGATGAACTGACTCAGTTATGTAGATTGAGAAAATAGTTTCTGTTCATCACAGATGAGTCGACTCTGTCTCAGAGTCGAGTTGACTCACTGTGATGAGTCGACTCACTCCAGGATGGGTTGACTCAAATTTCTGGACAGAATATTTTTGCATGAAATTTTATGTAAAAGAGTTTATATTTGAAATTATTTTAATAAATAATATACTTAATTAAGAATTAAGATCTAAAATTAAGTGATCTAAAATTGAGAATTTTAAGATCTAAACTTAATGTATAGTACATGGGGTTTGGGAATGGGCTAACTTGAATTCGATCATTTGACTAGGTTAGACCTAGGGTTTAAAATCAAATAGACAATGGATTAAGTTGAGAAATTGATTAAATCTAATCAAGAGTTGAATTAAATTAGGTCAAGCTTCTCTAGATCAAATGCAATAGTTGTAGTTGATTAAGTCAATATTTTTAATTAGACCAAATGGACTTGATTGTTAGCTTACTGGTCGAGCCCAAGTCCTAAGTCTGACCAAATCAAAACTAATAAATCAATGGGTGTCTAAGGCAAGTGGTTGAAAAGGATTTTTAATTGAGACTATTTTCTTTTCTAGCCAATTATGTTGGTGTCTAAGAAAAGAAATAAGGACCCTCCCATCGATCTCCACTTACCTGATCAATGTGATCAATCTGATTTTGATTAGATCACTTAGTGATTCAGGTTCACCCATGCTACCTAGGTAAATCAGTTTGACTAATTTAGATATCTCTGGACCAGCTTATCTTTAGTTTTCTTGGATGACTTGGTGAAGTCAGTAGGAGGATTTTTGATTTGTTGATTAATTTCTTCTCTTGTTTCAAAAGTATATAACTAAATCCTCTAAATTATTAGATCCTTAAAATGACATAGTTATGGGATAACTAGATTATTACCTCCTATTAAGGTGGATGATAATTGGTCCAATAGTCTGGATATGCATTGGAGGTGCCACACGTCTAGTATTTATCTTGTTATTGGAATTATCATTCATAATATGATGACTCAGTTGTGACTTTCTGATGGCTGGTCAGGTTGGTCAAGCCAAACTCGAGCCTAATCATTTATTAGTTAGATGTACTGAGTATGGTCATGTTAATGGTTGGACCTAACCAAGACTTTCAATGGAGGCACTGCACACCTGCTGAAGTGGAGCCTAGGGCAAAATTTTACTAAAAATTATTTAAAGAAATAATTGGTTAAGAACCTACCCATAGATGCACATAGGTTGGTTAAGCAATACTCAGGCCCTTATGCAATTTGTGTGGATTTTAGTACCTGCTAAGGGATTAAGGTATTTTCTCGAATTGGAGGTAGAGGCTGTCAATTCGTATAAAATAGTGAAAAAACCTTTAGATGAAAGTCCAAATCTTTAGGATTATATAATTTATATACTAAAAGGATCTTTATTTTTTTTTTAGTACTTACTAGTACATTGTCACTTCGCTCACTGTTGGACAGTGACAAGCTCATGGGACCCAATTTTGCTAGTTGGTATCGAAAGCTTAATATTGTTCTTAAGCATGAAAGGATTCTGCATGTCCTTACAAATCCTGCACCTGAAGAACCTACACCCAATGCACATCATGAATCGTACCATATCTAATAAGGTGTGATTCTTTCTTTTCATAATTTTATTTAATTATGAAGTATAAGGAGGTGCCCATTGAGAGAGTATTCTATTTTATTTTAAATAATTGAGAAACTCACTCGATAAGTATTCTCCTCCTCGATCAGATCGAAGAGTTTTAATACTTTTATTAGTTTATTTCTCAACTATTCTTTGATACTCTTTAAATTTATCAAAGGCTTCGAATTTATATTTTATTAAATACACATATCCAAATCTAGACCTATCATCAGTAAATATGATGAAGTAAGAGTATCCACCTCTGACTTGAGTCGACATTGGACCATATACATCAGTATGTACAAGGTCCAAAATGTCACTCACCTTTTCTCCATGTCCAATAAATAAAGTCTTGATCATTTTTTCTATGAGATAAAATTCATAAGTTCCATATAATTCATAATCATAAGGATCAAAGAATTTATCTTTGAATAACTTGTTAATTCTGGACTCATTTATATAGCCAAGTTGGCAATGCCAGAGGTATATGACATTCACATCCTCTCTCTTTTTTTTCTTCATATTATCAATATGAAATATATTATCATTAAGTGAAAGAAATAAAAGACCATTATCAATAAAAATACTTCCATAATATTCATTAGAAAAATATATAGAATAACCATTATTTTTTATATTTATTTCAAAATATTCTTCCAATAACAATGGTATAGAAATAATATTTCTAACAATATTTGAAATATAATAATAGATCTTCAGTTCTACAATTTTGCCGGAAGGTAACTCCAAATTCTGGTTCATACGGCTTCGACCTGAATGGACTCTCCACTAGCATCAAATAGCTTGAAGTCATCTTTATTCAGATTCTTTATTTCCTGTAGATCCTGCAATGATTCGCAAAGGTGTGAGCCACAGGTGGTATCCAATACTCAAGAATCTGACATTGAAGTACTTAATGATAAATTAGTTTATAAACCTTTAGCAACGTTTGTCGATTTTATGATTGCAAAGTACTCCTTACAATTTCTCTTTCAGTGGCCCTCCTAGCCACAGTGATAGCAAGTATCTTTGGCAGAGACTTTCTTCGCTTTCTTCTTAAAGATGCCAGCCTTAGGGTTCATCTTTTTCTTAGAACTCTTCTTTGTCTTCTTTTTGTCGATCTTATCAACAAGAAGTAGCGGAGCCTTTTCACCTTTGAAATGACTCTCTACTATTTTCAGCATGTTCAGCAGTTCTGATAGGCTAATGTTCAGTTTGTTCATATAATAATTTATGACAAACTGAAAAAAGAAGTTAGGGAGAGACTGCAGGATCAAATCTTGGCTCAGTTCACCATTCATGGCAAAATCTAGCTATCCCAAATGAGTGATCAAATCAATCATCTTCAGGACATGCGTTTGCATGGAGGTGCCTTCAGTCATGCAGGCATGAAACAACTATTTTAATATTTTATATCGAGCAGTTCGACTTTATTCCCCATATAACTCCTTAAGATTAAGGAGAATAGAGGGAACATCCATGTCCTTATGCTGCCTTTGAATCTCGTTACTCATGGAGGCAAGCATGATGCATTTGACAGTCATACTGTCATCTTTTCACATCTCGTATGTGGCCCTTTCTTTCTCAAAAATATCTTTTCTAAGAGAATCTGGTGCAGGTGCATCCAGAATATAGGAGACTTTCTTCTGAGTAAGAACAATTCTCAAGTTTCTTAACCAGTTGATATAGTTAGATCCAGTTAACTTGTTTGCATCTACTATACCTCCAAGTGACAATGAGGATGCCATATGTGCAGTTAATCTACAATAATAAGAACACAATATAAGCAGATGACTCATGATGACATTCACAACTAGACTAAGACTTTTATCTAATTATGTCTCTTACTATTTTATCAAATTTCATAGCCCTTAAATATGAAAATCGAGAAACATACTAATATTTCTTAATGGAGTTGAGATCTCTATTCCTCACAAATACCTTATGGATAGCACAACAAGTATTCATGAGTTTCAGAGTAGGTAACTCTTTACCAATTGTACTTCTACAATTCTCAATATTTTTCTATCTGGCCTCTAGATCACATATAGCCTTGTGGATAGCACAACAAACTATAGTGTTCTAGTTAAGTTGATCCTTCAATCCCATATGGTCATACTTAAATAATGCTATCCTTGTGGATAGCACAATAAAGCAATACTATTCAAAATATGCCGTAAGTATCAAAATGCACTTGATCAAATATCATATCAATTTCTATAGTAAGACTTGTGGATAGCATAACAAGCTCACTAAGATCTTGATATACTTTATCAATCAAGTTCGAAGAAAGGCTCTTGTAATGTCTACATCACTAATCAATCTAAATTCAAAATTCAATAAGACCAAATTGGTCAGATCAGTAGGTGGGAGGCACCCCGTAGCTATTCTTAGACACCAACAGAGTTGACCAGACCAGCATACGGACTTAATTAGAAAACTACCTTTCATACCTTCTTTGACACCAATTGATCTAAAGAATTCAACTTTTGAATTGAAAGTAAATCTCGACATTACAACTTAATATAATTTTTAAGAGGGACCTTGAACTGATCTCGGCACATCCTAACTACATCTACATAAAATATACTCTACATATTATGCAATATGGAATGTAAACAAAAATCACAATAGCAATCATATAATCATGCCAAAAATTCAAATAAGGGTGCATTAGAAGTCATAACATATGACAAGCATATTGAAAAATAAAGCAACCCCTAATCATATTAGGCATGCATAATACCCTTAACCATACATCGATTTAAGCATGAAGCTACCATGATAAAATAAATTTCAAGTTATAAAAAATTTATAATTCTAATAATTAAAATTTAAAATCATGGTACATATAAAATCAAAAATATTTTTTGAGATTAAAGATCAATGCTAAAAATCAATGTAACATATTTGGCAATATATGATCAATAACAATTCTATGCAACTATTTTGCACTTGTTTGATTGAATCAGACAAGGATGGCTCTGATACCACTGTTGGGATCCGGCCACGCAGTGAAAAGTAATTTTTAAAATTTTAAAATCAAACAAGTCAATAGCTTTATCAATAAAACTATCGAGTCAGAATCTAAATCCTAAAATCACCTTATCGATATCGATAAAACAAAAACAAGCATGCAAAAGAGATAGAATTTTTACTTTCATCAAAAAGGAAGAAGTGGCACATTGGTGTTCTCCATGAGACTTTAAAATAGAAGTCCTTCAATGGTGATCCACATTAAAGTTGACCAAGGTCCTTCCTAATCGGTGTGCTGCCGTAGCCTTATCTTCTCAAGAACACTGCCAGCTTCGAACTCATGGTACGATCGTGTCAAAGTCCAATCACCTCCAAGCTTGCTATCAGGATCATGCCAAGAAGATACTCTTCAGATGTCTAACAACCTAAAATTTGATTTTTGGCTTCAACATATGAAAAAATCAAATCCTATGGTACACTAGCAACTCTTGCTAAATTTCTCACTGCCCTTCTTACAACTTTTGCCACTCAATTTTTTCTTATCTTTTTCTCAATTTTTTTAAAATTTTTTTAAAATTTTCACATCCTTAATCTCTACTTTCAACCCAAAATCATAGTAGCTAGCCATGTGGGACGTCCTATATAAATAAGAGACCAAGAGACATGTCATGGGATGAAGGGGTGCCAACCTTTGGCATTCTAAATTCTCACATAGTGAATAAATTCATCATGTGAAATTCTTGGCACATAAGATACTTGCAATAGAAGGACTCTCTTTCTTCTACATGCCATAAAAATTTCACTTAATTTTGGTGACAAATCAATGGATATCTGGTTGAGAATTTAAGGCAAGGTGTATTAGTTAAGAGCCTTCATGAAGAAGGACTCTCCAATTTCACATGCTGAAAAGAGGTGGGGTGGCATTTATTATAGGAACCAGATTTAGGATTTCAGGATTAGATCTTGAAACTTTTTCAAGATCAAGCAGTAGAAGACTAAAATAAATCAAAATTTATCTTATAAAATTAGAGAATTCCTAGATCTAAGATCCTATTACATGATTATTACATGGCATTAAATCAGAAATTAAAATATAAAGAGCAAGAACTACATGTTGATTATATCAACATATTTCTATACTACATCTAATGTATGTAAAATATAATAGATCAGATCTATTACCTTGCAAGTTAGACATTCTAACTTTGCTGATCCATGCTTGAGGATGATATTGCGAGCTGCACATGCATCCGGCCTCTAAGAGTCATCCTCACGAGCCTACGAATCATGATCAGAAGTCCTGGTCTAGGAAATCAGCACAGTATGCTAGTACTACGCTGATCCTTCTTCGATGATCGATCAGATGCCTCTTTCTTCTTAATTTGGACTCTTCTAAAGATGAGAAGTAGGAGAAGGAGTTTTAGATGAGACACTATCAAAAAACTTACAGATGGAGGAAGGGAAGAGATGAACCCAGCAACTCTAGAAGAAGACCCTCTTCTTCTTCTCTTTGCTCTAACCCAGACACCTAGTTTTGTGTCTATTAGATCTCCACGCCCTAAAACTCTTTCTCCTTGATTTTTGGACACCCCAAAGGACTCACAATGCTCTATAATCCATAATAATTTTATGAAGAAATTCATTTTAAATAGAAAGATATGAAGAGTCTTTTTTTAGGTCAAATATCTAGTCAAGGATTATCCAAACAAGGCAAGACAAGGGGCGCCCAACTTTTGGGTGTCTGCTCCTTCTTTTTCTACCATGGACCACCAGCAAAGGGTGCATATTATGTGCCATAAAAGCTACAAAAATTTCAAAAAAAATTTGGGTAAAATCAGTACCATAAGGAAAAGATTTTGATTTCCTAAAACTCTTATCTCATAGAATTTGAAATCTAAACTAATTCCTACTTTGATTTGATCCACAACCACATTCCATGTAAGAGAGAAAGAGAGGAAAGTTTTGGATGTACGTGAAGACCTGGGAGAGAGAGTTTTGTCATACAAAATAAGAGAGAGTGGATGTGGGATAAGAGAGAGTGGGCGTAGGGGGCTAAGGTGGTGCAAGGTGGAATCCTAGTCTTACTAGGATTCAATCTATGACTTGTTCAAATTTGATTTCTCAAACCAAATCAAACCAAAATTAAATCAACATAATTAAAATAGATCTTAATCTAATTAAGAGCTTAATTTAATCAGATTAAATTAGATTTAAATCTGATTTAATTTTCTAATCAAATTAGAATTTAGGTTGACCCAAGTTCTATTTGAACTAGGACTAGTTTTTCCTTGCACTTGGCTCATCCAATAAATCAATTGAACTTGATCGAATCAAGTCCAAACCAAATCTAATTAAATTATATTTAATTAAACTTAATCTCAACCCATTGACTTAATCAAATTAAGCCAATTAGTAATCGAATTGCTAATCGATCCTCCTGCAACACTTGCACTAGGTTAAATGTCAATCGTATTGATCGTTTAACTCTAGAATGATTCTTAATCGTTGATCAACCATCCGATCAGATCGTGAACTCTAATGTGTGTGACCTTATAGGTTTGAATCTAAGTCGATAGCACAGAAATAAATTTCTATTCCAATCGAAGTGACCATCTAGCAATGGTATTTGACGGTCGGATAGGTCGAATGTGTAGAACAACATCCTTAGAACCCATGCGGATATCATTTTTATATAATTCATTCCCTTAACCAAAATGCTTATAGGACACCTTAGAGTTCAACTATCCACTCTGATCAAGTTGTCCACATTGTATTTCAAAATATCAAATCTATTTGATGGATTATCCTGACGAAGATTTTGCTAAATTGAAATACAGTGACTCATTCTTCTCCAACTCTTGGAGTGGTCAATCCCATCTTGATCACACTCTGACTTCGTAAGTACTTGACTGTGCCCAGAAGCCTTCCGTCATTGAATTAAAAATTCAATTAGTTCAGTATCAAAGCATAGTGAGTTGCTTGCAAATCACTGAGGCGATCTCAGGTCTAAGGGACACTTATACCTATATCCCATCAGAGACATTCTCGACAGTAGAATGCTCTGGAGTTGGTCACATTCAATGATGATGTACCCTTACATCTCACTTGTATGTCATACCAGTGTCTCCACACTCCTTGGTTAAAAGGACGACCGACCCATATGGCCTACAGCGACCTATGCTCGATAGAGGCTGTCGTCCTTGTTAACAGTCTATCATTTGGTCATGAACAGTTTTAAGGACTAATCGATAAATTTTTTCTTTATTGAACCTAAATAATCCTAAGGACTTCATCACAACAACAGAGTTCATTAGAAGATAAAAACTTATGATGAAAATACCAAAAATATTTTTTATTTATTAATAAATCAATTATAATACAAGGTTGCTCCACCGTCAACAGATTGACGATTGGCTTTTGGGATATATTTTTCAACAACTCTCACTTGTCCTAAAGCCACTCAGCACAGTATCTAATATCCATCTTCGACTTGTGATTGTCAAACTTCTTTATCATTAGGGCTTTAGTGAAGGGGTCGGTCAGGTTCTCCTTTCCGTCGATCTTCTGAAGGTCGACATCATCTCGATCCACGATCTTTCAGACCAGGTGGAAGCGGCGCAAAATATGCTTCATCCACTGGTGTGCTTTGGGTTCCTTCGCCTGAGCTATGGCACCAGTGCTGTTGCAGTAGAGCAGGATCGAACCATCGAGGGAGGGTGCTACTCCGAGCTCGTTAATGAATTTTCTCAGCCACACAGCTTCCTTCGTGGCATCCGATGCTGTGATGTACTCCACCTCACAAACAGAGTCTGCCACAGTATACTACTTGAAACTCTTCTAGCAGATGGCTCCACCATTCAGAATAAAGATATAACCCAACACGCTTCTACTATCATCATGATTAGATTGAAAGCTGGAGTTTGTGAACTCCACAAGTTTCAGATCTGTCTCGTCATAAACCAACCATTGATCCTTAGTATTTCTCAAATACTTAAGGATGGCTTTAACCACTTTTCAATGGTTTTCTCCAGGATCAGATTAGTATCTACTCACTACTCCTAGTGAGTATGCCACATCTGGCTTTGTATATGTCATGGCGTACATGATAGATCTCATGATCAAAGCATATGGGACTCTACTCATACATTCTCTCTCTTCAGGAGTTGTCAGACAATCCTTCTTAGAGAGAAAAATTTCATGGCCTATCGGTAGATAGCCTTTCTTAGAATTCTCCATATTGAACCTCTTCAGCACAATGTCTATGTATGTGGACTGGGATAACCCAAGTATCCTTTTAGATCTATCCCTATAGATCTTCATCCCTAGGATGTAGGATGCTTCACCTAAATCCTTCATAGAGAACTGTGATGACAATCAAACTTTTATTCCCTGTAGTGCGGGGATGTCATTCTCGATTAAGAGAATGTCATCCATGTACAAGACAAGGAATACCACAACTGGACCATTTGCCCATTTATTGATGCAGAGCTCTTCTCTGTTCTTAATGAAGCCATATATTTTGATCACCTTATCAAAATGCATGTTCCAACAACGAGAAGCTTGCTTCAATCCATAAATGAATCTCTGAAACTTGCACACCTTGGACTCATCTGTGGATGTAAACTCCTCAGGTTGTATCATATATACCTCTTCGATCAGCTCTCCATTCAGAAAAGCTATCTTTACATCCATTTGCTAGATCTTATAATCTAGATGGGCAGCTATTGCAAGCATTATCCGAATAGATTTGAGTATTGCCATAGGGGAGAATGTCTCATTATAGTCAATACCATAATGTTGATGATACCCCTTGGCAACCAGACAGGCTTTATAGGTCTCTACCTTTCCATCTGCGTCCCTCTTCCTTTTGAAGACCCATTTACACCCAATGGGTTTAACCCCTTCAGGTGGGTCAACCAACATCTATACATCGTTGACCTTCATGGACTCCATTTCAAATTTCATGGCTTCAAGCCATTTCTTAGAATCAGATCTCTGCATTACATCCATATAAGTGATCAGATCCTCATCATTCTCATCAAGTTCGATGGGATCACCGTCCTAGACCAAGAAATCGTAGTATCTGTCCGGCTGATGCGGTACTCTATCAGATCGCCTTAATGGTGTAGGTACATTGGGCTCCAGATCTGATCTAATCAAATCTGACTCAGGTTCAGCTATTGATGTCAGTCATTCTACCTATTGAACTTCATCAAGTTTAACCTTAGAGGCAATGGTTCCTTCACCAAGGAACTCTTTTTCTAAAAAGGTTGTCTTAAGGTTGACGAACACCTTTTGTTCATCAGCATGGTAGAAAAAATATCCTTTGGTCTCTTTGGGATACCCTATGAATGTGCATTTGGTAGACTTAGGTCCAAGTTTATCTGTAACTAACCGTTTGACATAGACCGAGCATCCCCAGACCCTAAGGTGTGAAAGTACTGGCTTACGCTCTATCCATATCTCATATGGAGTCTTAATTACAGACTTACGTGGGATTCTATTTAACAGATAACAGGCCAATTCGAGTGCATATCCCTAGAAGGATATCGGCAAGCTGGCAAAACCCATTATGGATCGAACCATGTCTAATAGAGTCTGATTTCTCCTTTCAGACACACCATTATGCTGTGGTGTTCCTGGAGAAGTCCATTGGGAGAGAATCCTATTCTCTCCTAGATATGTGAGAAACTCACTAGAAAGGTATTCTTCTCCTCGATCAGATCGAAGAGTTTTAATACTCTTTTCAGTTTATTTTTCTACTTCACTTCGGAATCATTTGAATATTTTAAATAAATTCGACTTATATTTCATTAGATAGACATATCCATATCTGGATCGATCATCTGTGAAAGTAATAAAGTAAAAATATCCACCTTTAGCACTTATACTCAAGGGCCCACATACATCAGTATATACTAGGCCCAAGAGCTTAGTAGCTCTCTCACCTTTTTTAGTAAAAGGTGACTTGATCATTTTACCAAGAAGATAGGATTCACAGGTTGGAAGTGATTCACAATCACTGACTTCGAAGATTCCCTCTTGAGTCAACCTGTTTATCCTGTTCTTATTTATATGACCTAGCCTATAGTGCCATAAGTAGATATTTGATACACTATCTAATCTAGGGTGCTTGCTAGTGGAATAGACTACGTTAACAGGTTGTAATAACATATACACACTATTGTTCAAATGTCCACAAAAAATAGTAACACCATTCATAATGATATTACAAACTTTTTTCTTTATTGACATTTCATAATCATTTTTGGCTAGAAGGCCTACAGAAATGACATTTAAAAAGAAACTGAGATAGAAATGACAATCATTAAGAACAATGGTATGGGACTCAAATACAAATTTCAAGATTCCTAATGCTAGAACTAGAACTGATCTTCTATCTCCAAAGTTCAGGAACCTCTCGCCTTGCTCGAATCTCCTACTGACCTGCAACCCCTGCAACGAATTGCAAATATGGTAAGAGCTACCGATATCCAATACCCAGTCAGTTATATCACAAATAAAGAAATTGCAAGGAGTTATCATATAAATACCTTGCCCAGCAACAGCTTGCTTCTTTCTCTGCCTGTTCGGATCCAAGGAGGCAATGTACTGAAGACAGTTCCTCTTTCAGTACCCCCGCTTCTTACAAAAGAAGCATTTAGCATGACTCTTATTGGGCTTGATCTTTCTGGTCTGGTCCTGCACTGATGTCCCAGCCTGAACTTGCACCTTCTTCACTTTCTTCTTCTTATTTTTCTTCTCTTTTTTAAGGGTCGAGAACCAGAAGACGAACCTCCCACTAAGTTCACCGACTCCTTATGGAGTTGGTGATCCTTCTCAAATTTTTGAAGTAACCCCAATAATTCGTGGTAGTTTACTTCAGGCTTTATCATTCTATAATGAGTGAGGAATGGGAGATAAGACTTGGGCAGCGAGTTCAGTATTGCATCTTTCCTAAGCTGCTCATGCAAGAAAAAATCGAGCTTGCTCAAATGCTCCATCAGCTCGATCATGTACAATACATGATCAGTGACAGAGGCACCATCCCGTATTTTGGCATTGAAGATGGCATAACTAATCTTGTACCTCTCCACATCATCGGGTGTGCCAAAGGCATCCTCCAACACTTGAAGCATGTTCTTTGGCTGAGCCATCTCAAATCTGTGACTGAACTCGTTGCTCATGGCAACCAGCATGATGCAACACACGGTGGTCCGATCACTGAGCCACTTTTGGTAAGTGTCTCTGACTGTTCCATGTGCATTGACAGCTAGCTCCTCAGGTGTAGGATCCGTTCATGCTCCAAGACTATCTTCAACTTTCGGTACCAGCTACCGAAGTTGGGTCCCACCAACTTATCATTGTCCAACAATGATCGGAGTGATAGGAAAGTGGCCATATCTGCACAAAGAAAAATCATAACCTAATTAGTAATTGATTCATTAAACCTAAAGATTTGGACTTTAATCAAAAGATTTCTCCCACTAATTTATTCGAATTGGTAGCCTCTACTTCCAATTCGAAGAATTATCCTAATTCCTTAGTGGGTACTAGAATCCACTTAGACTGTACACAAGCCCAACTTTTGTTGGCCAACCCATGTATATCTAAGGATAGGTTCATAACCAATTATTTCTCTAAATAATTTTTAGTATTTTTAATTTTGCCCCCGTCCCTAATCAGTAGGCTTTGGCCTCCACTGAAAAGGTCTGGTTAGGTCCAATCATTAACATGACCATACTTGGCCCATTTAGCCAATGAATGATTAGACCCAACTTTGGTTGGCAAACCTAACTACCATTTAGAAAGATACAGTCAAGAAATCATATTATGAATGACAATTCCATCAGCCGATAAGCACCAGGCCTTTGGGCCTCCAATGATTATCCAATTGATGGACCCATTATCATCCACTTAATGAAAGGCTATGATCTAGTTATCACTATAACTATTTTATTTTAAGGACCTAATAATTTTAGAAAATTTAATTGATTCAGAGGAGGAGGTCAGAGGAACCAGCTTATCATGATCCTCCCACTGGCTTCACCAAGTCAGCTTAAGGGAGATCATTAAAAGGGCTGGTCTAGGAGCACCTAAATCAGTCACACTGATTTACTTAGCTGACATGGATCAGCTCAAATAGTCAAGTGATCCGATCAAAATATAATTTCACCAAGAGGCCAGGTAAGTTCGATCGGTGGGAGGGTCTACCAAAGCTTGCCTTAGACACCTTCAGAAATGGCCAGGTAAGCGGGCTGCCAATTAAAAATCATCGGTTTGGTTTACCTTAGACACCAACTGGTTTAATTAGTTTCGATTAGATCAACCTAACAGTTCGTGCTAGACCGCTTAGTCAAGAATCAAGTCCACTTGGTTCTCGTTAAAGACATAGACTAGACCAACTATAACTATTATAATTGATCTAGAGAATCCTTTACCTAATCTAAGACAATAATTGATTAGATTTAATCAATTCTCTAATTAAGTCCATCTTTAATCTAACCTTAGGTCTAACCCAATTAATGGACCTAATTTCTACTAATTCATTAACCCAATGTGTTATGGTTTGTGTCTTAGGTTCTTCAATTCATAATCCTAGAACCTAATCAAACAACTTCTTAATTCTCAATTAAGTTTTGGGTTGAGGATTGGGGTTCGGCTTTTAGAAAATAATTTTTATATTTATAAAATATTTTACAACATGGTTCTATCAATCAAGTTGCATGTTTGATTCATAATCAAAATGCAAGTGAAATAAGCATGAAACTACTTTAGATCTAATCTAAACAAGTTCATGTAATTGAAACAATTTCAACTTTAAACTGCGCAAATTTTTCAAACAAATATATGATGGTTCTTTGCATGAAAATTATTAACAAAGAGATTTTATTTTAAATTTAAATATATTTTAAATCTAATAAATCATAAATTTAATTTAGATCACATCTAACAAATTTATAATTAAAGATAGATCTACACGAATTAGGATAATTTTTGCACTGTAAGGAGTAAACCTTACAGCAAGACAACCTACAGTTCGTGATTGATCTAAAAATTTTAATTTCAGATTTAACAATCAAATTATAAATTAAATTTAATTTAAGAAATAATCTAAGCATGTATAAATAATCATGTAATAAACAACCTAGGTTCTGATACCAATTGACGGAACCAGATCTAGGGTTTCAGGGTTAGATCTTGAAACTTTTTCAAGATCAGACAACGAAAGACTAAAATAAATCAAAATTTATCTTATAAAATTAAAAAATCTCTAGATCTATGATCCTATTATATAATTATTAAATAATATTAAATTAAAAATTAAAATATAAAGAGCAAGAACTACATGTTGATTATATCAACATGTTTCTATACTACATCTAATGTATGTAAAATATAATAGATCAGATCTATTATCTTGCAAGTTAGACGTTCTAACTTTGCTGATCCAGATTTGAGGATGATGTTGTAAGCCATACATACGTCCGACCTCTAGGAGTCATCTATACGAGCCCACAAATCACGATCAGAAGTCCTGATCCAGAAAATCAGCACAGTATGCTAGTACTGCACTGATCCTTCTTCGATGGTCGATCAGATACCTCGTTCTTCTTGATTTGGACTCTTCCAAAGATGAGAAGTAGGAGAAGGAGTTTTAAATGAGACACTCTTATAAAATTTATAGATGGAGGAAGGGAAGAGATGAACCCAGCAACTCTAGAAGAAGACCCTCTTCTTCTTCTCTTTGCTCTAACCCAGACACCTAGTTTTGTGTCTATTAGATCTCCACGCCCTAAGACTCTTTCTCCTTGATTTTTGGATACCCCAAAGGACTCAAAATGCTATATAATCAACAATAATTTTATGAAGAAATTCATTTTAAATAGAGAGATATGAAGAGTCCTTTTTTAGGTCAAATACCTAGTCAAGGATTATCCAAACAAGGCAAGACAAGGGGCGCCTAACTTTTGGGTGTCTGCTCCTTCTTTTTCTACTGTGGACTACCAAGAAAGGATGCATATTATGTGCCATAAAAGCAATAAAAATTACAAAAAAAATCTATATAAAATCAGTATCATAAGGAAAGAGTTTTGGTTTCCTAAAACTCTATCTCATAGAATTTGAAATCCAAACAAATTCCTACTTTGACTTGATCCACAACCACATTCCATATAAGAGAGAAAGAGAGAAAAATTTTGGACATGCGTGAAGACCTGAGAGAGAGGGTTTTGTCGCACAAAATAAGAGAGAGTGGGCATGGGATAAGAGAGAGTGGGCGTGGGGGGCTAAGGTGGCGCAAGGTGGAATCCTAGTCTTACTAGGATTCAATCTATGACTTGTTCAAATTTGGTTTCTCAAACCAAATCAAACTAAAACTAAATTAACCTAATTAAAATAGGTCTTAACCCAATTAAAATTCTAATTTAATCTGATTAAATTATATTTAAATCTGATTTAATTTTCTAACCAAATTAGAATTTAGGTTGATCCAAGTCCTATTTGAATTAGGACTAGTTTTTTCTTGCACTTAGCTTATCCAATAAACCAATTGGACTTGATTCAATCAAGCCCAAACCAAATCTAATTAAATTATATTCAATTATACTTAATCTCAATACATTGGCTTAATCAAATTAAGTCAATTAGCAATCAAATTGCTAATTGATCCTCATGCAACACTTGCACTAGATTAAATGTCAATCGTATTGATCGTTTAACCCTAGAACGATTCTTAATCGTTGATCAACCATCCGATCGGATCGTGAACTCTCATGTGTGTGACCTCATAGATCCGAACCTAAGTTGATAGTATAGAAATAAATTTTTATATCAATCGAAGTGATCATCTAGCAATTGTACCCGACGGTCAGATAGGTCGAATGTGTAGAACAACATCCTTAGAATCCATTCGGATATAGTTTCCATATAATTCATCTCCTTGACCAAAATACTCATAGGACACCTTAGAGTTCAACTGTCACTGATCAGGTTGTCCACATTATATTTCAAAATATCAAATCCATTTGATGGATTACCCTGGCCAAGGTTTTGCTAAATTAAAATACAGTGACTCATTCTTCTCCAACTTTTAGAGTGGTCAATCCCATCTCGATCACACTCTAACTTTGCAAGTACTTGACTGTGCCCAGAAGCCTTCCATCACTGAATAAAAAATTCAGTTAGTCCAGTACCAAAGCACAGTGAGTTGCTTGCAAGTCATTGAGGCGATCTCAGATCTAAGGGACACTTATACCTGTATCCCATTAGAGACATTCTTGACAACAGAATGCTCTGAAGTTGGTCATGTTCTATGATGATGTACCCTTATATCTCACCTGTATGCCATACCAGTGTCTCCACACTCTTTGGTTAAGAGGACAACCAACCCATATGGCCTACAGCGACCTATGCTCGATAGAGGTTGTCGTCCTTATTAACAGCCTATCATTTGGTCGTGAACAGTTTTAAGGACTAATCGATAAATTCTCTTTTTATTGAACCTAAATAGTCTTAAGAACTTCATCACAACAACGGAGTTCATTAGAAGATGAAAACTTGTGATGAATATACCAAAAATATATTTTATTTATTAATAAATCAATTATAATACAAGGTTGCTCAACTGTCAACACATTGACGATTGACTTTTGGGATATATTTTTCAACATTTATTTCTGACATGGCTTCAAGTGGGCATAGAGGAGTCCTTCTCCACTTGAAACTATTTTAAGTTGGGTAAGGATCTAATTTAAATTGACCTAATCTCATTAGATCAAAGGCAACTGATCTAGGTTAGCTCAAAAACTTTGATCTAAACCAATTTAAGAACTTGGGTTAATACAATGTGCTAACATATCAAATTAAATCATAAAATTTATATCAAACTCTAATTAAATCAGATCAAGATCAAATCTCAAAGTGTGTGACCTATTGGGTTCCAAATCTAGCTAGCAATGGACCAAGACTTTCGATGTAATCCTAATCCGATGAGATTAGATCACCCGAAGAGTCCCAATCAACTTGGACTCTTCCAAATTGATTTCAGAAATAAACACTTTTAATTCTGATGAATCTACAAGTCAAGATTAACATCTAACAATGTGTCATGACTATCCGAAAAATTTAAAATTTTGATGAAAAATTATCAAAATATCTTTCAGTTACAAGTTACCATGTAATTCAATCTTTCAGTCAAACAATATCCCAGATGAGCTGTGGGCATAAAAATATGTCAAACCCAATCACTTATCTTTTTGTATCTCAATCTGAAGATGATGATTCAGTTGATGATACATTAGAAACTCTTTTCTAATTATCATCCTGCTTTGGCCAAAGACTTCCGAATCATCAACCTATGAGATCACATAGGTGAAAGAATAATACTCTACAAGCCCATCGCATATGGGATGCGATAGGATGTTTATTATAATTTATCTTTCAGACTCATGTAATTAATATTTATATTATTAATAAAATAAATATTTTTGATTCATTATATGCTGCATCTTATTAATTTTAAGATTATAATGAACTCCATAGGTTCGGACAATGATTTTAGGGCCGTGATGAGATCATGCTAGTAAGACCTAAATCCTTGATAGCCCTAACCTAAAATATTTTTAGTCATTGGTATATTGAGTCTGAGATTAATGATATCGTAAGACAGGCATGTCCTATGTATGCTCAGAAATGAGGGTGGTTGATCTCACAACCACGTATATGGTGACACTAATATAAGGATATAGATGCTCATTAGAGATGAGTTCACTGAATTAACCTACGAGAGAATATCAGATGGAGTCTTTTTATATGTCAACTAATGATTCTCTAGTGGAAGTTGTGTAAGTGATCTTTAGACCTAAGATCACCATAGTACCTTGTGTATTTGGATCTATATTTTGATCCACTTCTTAACTTTAGTTCTTTGATCCTTGTATGGGGTGTTTTGGATATGGTGAAGAGTGTGTGGAGGTTGTGAGTGATGAATAAGGGATTAGTCACTCCTAATAAGGAGAGCGAACATCCTATGTGATCTCATAGGTCGTTGATTCGAAAGTCTTTGGCCAAAGCAGGATGATAATTAAAAAAGAGTTTCTAATGTATCATCAACTGAATCATCACCTTCAGATCGAGATACATAATAATAAGTGATTGGGTTTGACATATTTCTATACCCACAGCTCATCTGAGATATTATTTGACTGAAAGATTAAATTATACGAAAATTTGCCACTAAAGGATATTTTGATAATTTTTTATCAAAATTTTAAATCTTTTGGATAGTCATAATATATTGCTAGATGTCAATCTTGACTTATGGATTTATCAAAATTAAAAAAATTTAATTCTAAAATCAATTTGGAAGAGTTCAAGTTAATTGAGACTCTTCGGATGACCTAATCTCATCGGATTAAGGTTACGTCGAAAGTCTTGGTCCACTGCTGTTAGATTTGAAATCCAATAGATCATACATTTTGAGATTTAGTCTTGGTCTGATCTAATTAGAGTTTAATATAAATTTTATAGGTTAATTAGATATGCTAGCACATTGTATTAATCTAAGTTTCTAAATTAGTTTAGATCAAAGTGTTTGAGCTAACCTAGATCAGTTATCTTTGACCTAATAGGATTGGGTCAATTTAGATTGGATCCTTAACCAACTTGAAATAATTTCAAGTAGAGAAGGACTCCTCTGTGCCCACTAAAAGCCACACTAAAAAATAAATTTCAGCATGTGAAGTTGAAGAGTCTTTCTTCATGAAAGCTCTTAATTAAATGTGTTATCTTAAAAGATAAACCAGAACTCCTACGATTTAATACCAAAATTAAGTAGAATTTTTATGGCACATAGAAGAGGAAGAATCCTTCTACTGCAAGTATTTGATGTGCCAAAAATTCCACATGATGAATTTATTCACCGCATGAGAAGTTGGAGTGCCAAAGGTTGGCGCCCCTTCATCTCATGTGACGTCCTTTGGTCCCCTATATATTTGGGACATCCCACATGGCTACTGTTGGGAATTGTATCTTAAATTTAATCATTTGATGATTATACTAATTATAAATATATATGAATTGATAAATAATAAAAGTTATTTAGTATTTTTTGCCATAAGGATACATCTTCTAACAAACTCCTGTATTGTGATGAAGTTCTTAGGACTACTTTGATCGATAAAAAAAATTTATCACGTAGTCTTTAAATTAGTTCATAACCAAATGATATACTATTACTAAGACGATAGCGATATCAAGTGTAGGTCATTGTGTACCATATGCATTGGTTGTCCTCGTAACTAAATGGTATAGAGATACTGGTATGACATGCAGATGAGATGTAGGAGTACATCATCACTGAACGTGACCAATTGTGGAGCACTCTACTATCAAAGGTAGCTCGTGAAGGGTATGGGTATAAGTATCCCTCCGACTTGAGATCACCGCGATGATTTGCAAGCAACTCACTATACTTTAATGCTGGACTAACTGAGTTTTTAATTCAGTGATGGAAGGTTTCTGAGTGCAGTCAAGTACTTGTCAAGTCAGTGTGTGAGTCAAGATGAAATTGATCCCTCCGAATTAGTAGGAGATATATATCAGTGTATTTCAATTTAGCAAAATTTGGACCCGAATAATCCATATTATGGATTTGAAAAAGATTGAAATATAATGTGGATGACTTATCTTAGATTGATTGTTAAATTCTAGATCATCCTCGAGCATTAGGGTCAAAGAGATGAATTATACGTTAACCATATACCAATAGGTTCTTGAATGTTGCTTCGCCTTCATTTGACCTATCCAGACATCGGGTCATCATTGTTAGATGGTTACATCGATTGATTCAGGAAGATATTTCTATACAACTAGCTTAGGTTTGAACCTATGGGGTCATATTCAAAAGAAGTTTCTGATTGATCATATGGCTGATCAATGATTGAGAATCGTTTAAGGACTTAATCATCAATTTGATTGATGGTTAACCTTATACAAAAGTTACAATAAATTAATTCATCAAGTGTTACTAAATTAATAAAAAATTAATTAGTAATTAAATTACTGATTAGCTCAATTTGATTGAGCAAAGAGAATTAAATAAAATCTAATTGAATTGGATTCAATTAGGTTTGACCCGATTAGGTTATAAGATGACCTAATTGCTAAGAGAGAATTATCCCTGATTTGATCAGAACTTTGATTCAATCAATTCTTAATTTGATTAAAAATTTATGAACCTAATTAGATTGAGTTTTATATATTTTATTTGGACTAAACCAGATGTGATTTGGTTTGGATTCAAATAAGAAAACTTAGAGTCCTTATTGGAATAGGACTCTTCTTCCTATGCCAACCTAGTTTGTATGTCATATATCTCTTCACACAAATTTTTTTTATGTGAGATTTTTTACACCAAAGAGTCCTTTCCCTTATCTATATCACATCCAAATTTGATTTGGTTTTGATAAAAGCAAGATTCTGAAATTGGATTTCAAAATATTCATTATCAGGAGAATTTATTCTCATCTAGATCAACCTCTTCATGCCAATAAATTTCTTTCTCCTTTTATATATAACATTTTGAGGAGATCTTTTATGGAAGATTAGCTAGAGAATTTATGTATCATAAAAAAATATGGAAAGGGGTGTCTCATATTTTTTTGGTATGTTTTGGAATATAGAATTGTGAAGGGAAGCAGAATCCTGTAAGAGTCTAGGATCACTAGGACTCTTCATCCCACCTCCTTACATGCCTATAAAAGGGGTTTTTGTGGTTTCTTTTATGTGTGTAAGATACCAGAAGAGATCTCTTCATATGGTAGAAGTTTGGACATGGTTCATGATATAAAAAATAGAGAGGAGGGTCCTCTCTCTTGGGGTGTGCGTAAAAACCTAAATTTCAGGTTTTTGATCTTTTGGATTTGGGAAGAGGGAATAAATTAGAAAAAAATTATTCTCTCCTCTCTCCTTCTTTCACCTCTTCATCTCCTCCAGAAGTCTATCTTCAACCTTTAGAAAGATTTTAGAGATTTGAAGAAAAGATCCAGATCAGTCAAGAAGAAGGTCTTCACACGAGCTAGCACTCTCGAGAAGACCGATCAGATCAGGGCTTCGAGTGGATTTTTCGTAGAGACCGGATGCATGTGCGGCTGAGAGCAACCAGTATGAATCCTCTCTACCATATCTCTCAGCAGTAGAGATCATCGACCTGTGATCAGATATGGAGTTCTGAACTCAGGTTAGAAGTAGATGTGATCTACTGCTCATATGCATGCATGCTGATTTTATCTTCGCATTATTTCAGATTTTATATGCAACATAATATATCATAGATCCTAGAGTAGGTTAATTTGATGATTAGATCATATACATATTAGATTAATTTGATTAATCTAGTTATCTTTCTCTATAATTTTTTTGAAAAAATTTTTGAAATACATGCATAAAATCGCCTACGCATCCCAACAGTGGTATCAGAGCCTAGGTTCGTTATGACATGATTTATGTGCATATTAAATCTAAATTTTAATCTTATTTAGATCTGATATATGATATTTTGATCTAAATTTAATTAATGATTGATCATACAAACTGATATAAGGTTGTCCTGCTGTAGGGTTTACCCATTATAGTGAAAAGGTTGTCCTAGTTTATGCTGATTTTTAATAAAATCTGATTTTATGTCATGCATGTGATGTTTATGATTTAATTTAGATGTGATCTAAGATTATAATCAAATTTGATATAATTTAGATTAGATCTAAATTCATGCATATATGATATGTGATTAGATTAGATGATCCGATTTGTAAGTACTTAGGTTGGGTTGATCACCAGGCCGTCCGATCATAGAAGCAAGAAGGGTTTAAAGGCTCTCTCTTTCCATTCGATGAGGTGCTTTTATGGCATGTAGGGGTGCCATATGATTAGATTCCATGAAGAAGAAAGCGAAAGGAGAAAACTTACTTTCTTGCAAAATCCTAGATCTTGAAATCCTAGGTGTTGTTGTATGTGATGTAAGTTGTGAAGAAGTTTGTTACATCTAATCTTGTTTAAGCAAAATTATTTTGATTTAAAATCATAAAAAATTTAGATTTGATCTAAAAAAATTTATGATTTATATGTGAAAATTATTTTCAAAATCTTAACCATGTTGATGCAAAACCATTAGATTCTATGAATTAGATTAAAATCAGGATTTATCTAGAATCAATACAATAGTTGTAGATAGTCAAGTCCATATCTTTGATTAGACCAAATAGATCTTGATTATGGCTCAGTGGTTGAACCCGAATCAGTAGGTTGGTCAAATCAAAACTAATTAACCAATTGGTGTCTAAGATAAATTCGGTATTATGATCGGTGGTTTTTAATTGAGAGCGGCTTACCTAACCATTTCGATGGTATCTAAGGCAAGCTTAGCAGACCCTCCCATCAATCTCACTTATCTGGCCAATTTGGTGAATTATGTCTTGATTAGATCACTAAGTGATTCGAGTTGATCTATGCCATTAAGGTTGATCAGTGTGACTAATCTAGGTGCCAGTTCAACTAGCATGATCTTAATCCAATTCAATGATTTAGTGAAGTCAGTGAGAGGATTGTGATTTACTGGTTGATCTCTTCTCATCTCTTCTCTAAATTGATTAAAATTTTTTAAACTATTACGTCCTTAAAATGAGCTAGTTATGAGGATAACTAGATCATAGCCTCCAATTAAGTTGGGTGATAATGGATCCATTAATATGATGATCATTGGAGGCCCAAAGGCCTGGTGTTTATCTGCTATTGAAATTATCATTCAATAATATGATGACTTAGTCGAGTTTCTCTATTAAGTGGTCATATTAGCTAGCCAAAGTCAGGCCTGATTATTTGATAGTTGGATTCGTAAGTATAATCATGTTAATGGTTGGACCTAACCAGGGCTTGCAGAGAAGACCAAAGTCAACTGAAAAGTTATCTGGGGCTAAATCAATTACTAAAAATTGTTTGATGAAACAATTGGTTAAGAACTTACCCATAGATGTACATAGGTGAGCTGGCCAAAGTCGGGCTTGTGTGCAGTCTGTGTGAATTCTAGTATCTACTAAGAAATTAGAGTAATTCCTCGAATTAGAAGTAGAGGCTACCAATTCGTATAAAATAGTGAGAGAATCTTTAGACTAAAGTCTAAATCTTTAGGTTTAATCAATTCATAAACATAAAGGTCGTATTTTTCTTTCAGTTATGGCTAGATGTACGTTGCTCCATTCACTGTTTGACAGTGACTGACTTATAGGACTAAACTTCAATAATTGGTATCGAAAGTTGCGAATAGTTCTAGAGCATGAATGGATCCTATATATGATTATGGATCCAATACCTAATGTTTCCATGTCCAACACATATGATGCGATCAAAGGCACTTATCAGAAGTGGCCAAATGATCATATCACCATTTGATGTTATTGAGAGCAGTAAAGAACATAAATTTAGTTATAAATTCAATGATGCTTAGTGGGAGAAAATGTAGGAACCAGATCTAGGGTTTCAGGGTTAGATCTTGAAAAAGAGGGTTAGATCTTGAAACTTTTTCAAGATCATACAGCAGAAGACTAAAATAAATCAAAATTTATTTTCTAAGATCAAAAAATCTCTAGATTTAAGATCCTATTACATGATTATTACATGGCATTAAATTAGAAATTAAAATATATATAAATATAGTATGAACTACATGTTGATCATATCAACATGTTTCTATACTAGCTACATCTAATGTATGTATTAAATAATAGATCAGATCTATTACCTTGCAAGTTAGATGCTCTAACCTCGCTGATCCGGGCTTAAGGATGATGTTGCAAGCCGCACACACGTCCGACCTCTAGGAGTCATCCACACGAGCCCACGAATCTCGATCAGAAGTCCTGCTTCAGGAAATCAGCACAGTATGCTAGTACTGCGCTGATCCTTCTTTGATGGTTAATCAGGTACCTCCTTCTTCTTGATTTGGACTCTTCCAAAGATGGAAAGTAGAAGGAGAAGTTTCAGATCTGAGACGCTCTTAGGAAACTCAAGATGGAAGGAGGAAAGATATGAAAATAAAAACCCTAGAAGAAGACCCTCTTCTTCTTCACATTTTTTTCTCTAAATGCCCTAACTTGCATCTTTTATATCTCCACGACCCAAAGGTATTTCTCTCTAATTTTTGGATGGAAGAAAGGTCTCTCAAATATATATCTCCTGTTAAAATTTCACAAAGAAACTCATCTTATATAGAGAGATATGATAGAGTCCTTGTCTAGGTCAAACACCTAGTCAAGGCTTATCCAAACATGGCAAGTTAAGGGACGCCCAACTCTTGAGCATCTCCTCCATATTTTCGTGAATGGATCACCAGCAAAGGGTTCACAATATAAACCCTAAAGGCCACAAAAATTCCAAAAAAAATTTGGATAAATTCGATGCAAAATTGAAAGAGTTTTGGATTTCTAAAACTCTATCTCATAGAATTCAAAATCCAAACTTATTCCTTTTAGATTTGATCCAAACCACCTTCCATGTAAGAAAGAAGAGAAAAGACCTTTTGTGAACGTGGGAGAAATCTGGGAGAGGGCTTTTGTCACACAAAATAAGTGGAGATTGGCGTTGAATAAGAGAGAGGGCGTGGAGAAGGATTATGTGGCGCAAGGTGGAATCCTAGTCCTACTAGGATTCTATCTCATGACTTGTTTTAATTTAGTTTCCCAAACCAAATCAAATTAAAATTAGATCAACCCAATTAAAATAGGTTTTAACCCAATTAAGAACCTAATTTAATCAGATTAAATTATATTTAAATCTGATTTAATTTTTTAATCAAATTAGAAATTAGATTGACCCAAGTCCTAGTTGAACTAGGACTAGTTTTTCCTTGCACTTGGCTTATCCAATAAACCAATTGGACTTGATCCAATCAAGCCCAAATCAAATCTAATTAAATCATATTTAATTAGACTTAATCTCAGCCCATTGGCTTAATCAAATTAAGCCAATTAGCAATCGAATTGCTAATCGATCCTCCTGCAACACTTGCACTGGGTTAAATATCAATCGTATTGATCATCTAACCCTAGAATGATTCTTAATCGTTGATCATCCATCTGATCGGATCATGAACTCTAATGTGTGTGACCTCATAGGTCCGAACCTAAGTCGGTAGCATAGGAACAAATTTCTATACCAATCGAAGTGACCATCTAGCAATGGTACCCGACGATCGGATAGGTCGAATGTGTAGAACAACATCCTTAGAACCCATACGGATATAGTTTTCATATAATTCATCTCCTTGACCAAAATGATCATAGAACACCCCAGAGCTCAACTGTCAACTCTGATCAGGTTATCCACATTGTATTTCAAAATATCAAATTCATCTGATGGATTACCCTGGCCAAGGTTTTGCTAAATTGAAATACAGTGACTCATTCTTCTCCAACTCTTGGAGTGGTCAATCCCATCTCGATCACACTCTGACTTCGCAAGTACTTGACTGTGCCCAGAAGCCTTCCATCCCTGAATTAGAAATTCAGTTAGTCCAGTACCAAAGCACAGTGAGTTGCTTGCAAGTCACTGAGGTGATCTCAAGTCTAAGGGACACTTATACCTATATCCCATCAGAAATATTCTCGACAGCAGAATGCTCTGGAGTTGGTCACGTTCAATGATGATGTACCCTTACATCTCACCTGTATGCCATACCAGTGTCTCCACACTCCTTGGTTAAGAGGACAACCAACCCATATGGCCTACAGCGACCTATGCTCGATAGAAGCTGTTGTCCTTATTAACAGCCTATCATTTGGTCGTGAACTGTTTTAAGGACTAATCGATAAATCCTCTCTTTATCAAATCTAAATAGTCCTAAGGACTTCATCATAACAACGGAGTTCATTAGAAGATGAAAGCTTATGATGAAGATGCCAAATATATTTTATTTATTAACAAATCAATTACAATACTTGGTTGCTCAACTGTCAACAGCTTGACGATTGGCTTTTTGGGACATATTTTCCAACAGAAAATTCTTCAAATGTTGAAGGAGTTCTTTTGCAGCTATGAAGATATATCTTCAGTGGGAAAATAATCCTTTGAGAAAAAAAAGAAGGTGCAAGAAAGTCGTGCTTGGGCTGAGGAGTCCGAACTGATAAAAGAGTCTAAGGTTAATCTGGTCTGACGGAGTTTTTTGATCCGAATAGGCTATGAAAGATAAATCAGCAAAGGATTGCTGAACAAGATACTTATATGATAATACCTTATGATTTCTCTATCTGTGACACTACTATCTAGATATTGGATATTAAAAATCCATATAAATTATTGCAACAACTTTAGATTAGTAGAAAATTTGAAAACAGCAAGAGATTCCTGAATATTGGAGTTGAAAATTATGTTCTAATTCTGATTTTAGAAATCGTCGAGCTTATTTTTAATTCCAACAATGTCATTTTAGTGATTGTCACTATTGTCAATGATTTTGTGATATCATTATGAATGATGTCAAAATCATATAAAAATTTAAGAAATAATATTTATGAATAGTCATAGCCTATTAGTATATTGTACACAATCAAATAAACTCTCTAAAGTAGATAATATCATGAAAGCCTACCTTTGGCAATTTAGGCTTGGTCATATAAATAAGAATAGAATCAACAGGGGATAATTCTCTAAGTCAATGATTGTGAATCATTGTGAACCTGTTAATTCTATCTTTTCAATAAGATGATCAAGTCACTTTTTGCTGGAAAAGGTGAACAAGCCAATGATGTTCTAAGTCTGATATATATTGATGTATTGGATCTACGAACATATTTACCATAAATTTAGATTATTTAAAATATTCAAATAATTTTATAATAAGGTAGAGAAACAAACTGAGAAGAGTATTAAAACTTTTTGGTCAGACCAAAGAGGAGAATACCTTTTCGATGAGTTTTTGACAAATCTAGAACAGAATAAGGATTCTCTCTTATTGGAATCGACTTTGTTAGACATAGTTCGATCTATGATGGGGTTTGCAAATCTGTCAGTCTCCTTTTAAGGTTATACTCTTAATACTATTTGTCATGTTCTGAACTAGATTCCAAACTAATCAATCGCAAGGACTCCATATGAGATATAGACTAGGTGTAAGCCGATATTCTCTTACCTTAAGGTTTGAAAGTGTTTGTATTATGTCAAGTATTTGCAGACCGATTAGCTTGGACCTCAGTTCTATATATATTATTCTATAGGGTGACCCCAAAGAATCTAGAGGATATAACTTCTATCATGCTAAAGAATAAAAGTTGTTCGGCATTTCTTTCAGAAAAAAAGTACCTTGATGAAGGTACTGATGCTTTTAATATGGAACTTATGAAGCTCGACAGGTAGAAGAACTGATACAATCTAGTGAATTCATAGAATTGAATTTGATTAGATCAAACCCAGAACTCATTGTAAAAGCACCATTAAAGAGATCCGATAGAGTACCGCATTCATTCGATAGGTACTTTAGTATCTAGTTCTTGAACATGATCCTGTTGAACACAATAAGAACAACAAGAATTTGATCACCTACATGGATGCCATACAAAGATCCGACTTCGATTAATGGCTTGGAGCCATAGAGTCCGAAATGAAGTCCATAAAGATCAATGGTGTATGGACATTCGTTGATCCACTCGAAGGGTAAAGCCTATAGAGTGTAAGTGGATCTTCAATAGGATCAGAGTAGCGCAGACGAGAAGGTGGAGACCTACAAAGCTCATCTGGTTGCCTAAGGATATTGTCAACATTATGATATGGACTATAACAAGATATTTTCTCTTATGGCAATGCTAAAAATTTTGGAGTTGGAACATGTATTTTGATAAGTGATCAAAATGCATGGCTTCGCTGAGAATGAAGAAGAACCCTACAAATACAAATGGGTTAATAGTTCTGTGAGTGTATTTCTTATTTTGTATGTGAATGAAATTCTCTTAATTGAGAATGACATTTCTTACATTACAGAGAATAAAAGTTTCACTGTTATTATTGTTCTCCATAAAGGACTTGAGAAAAGCATCCCTCATCCTAGAGATGAAGATCTATAGAGATTGATCTAAGAGGCTGCTTGGATTTTTCCAGTCCAACATAGAGTATTTATAAGTAGAATTTGTTCTATCATGTACATCATGTATAAGACCAGATATGGTATACTCACTAGAGTAGTGGTGGATACTTGTAAGATCCGGATGAGAATCACTGAAAAGTCATCCTTAACTATTTGAGTAATACTAAGGATCGGTGACTCAGTTATGGAGAATCTGACTTGAAACTTGTGGAGTATGACTCTAATTTTTAGTTGGACATAATAATAGCAAGAATATATTAGAATACATCCTTACCCTAAATAATAGAGCAATCTGTTGGAAAGGTTCCAAGCAAAAAAATATAGCCAAATTTAAATTGCGAGGCAAGATGCATTGCAACATTCGATGCTTGCAAAGAAGCTATGTGATTGTACAGATTCACTGACAAGCTAGGAGTGGCACCCTTCGATAATGATCTTATTGTATTGTACAGCACCAGAGCCATAACTCATGCCAAGGAGCCGAAGTCCCATTAGCTTACCAGGCATTCTGCATTGCTACCACCTTATTCAGAAAAATCTATTAAGGTGATGTCAATCTTTAGAAGATCGACAGAAAGAAGAACATGACCAACCCATTTTACTAAAGCCTCGGTATCTAGGAGTTTTGAGATGATAAATCAAAAATGGATATGTGATACTATAGTGATTGGCTTTAATCCAAGTGAGAGTTATCAGGAATTGTGTCCTAAAGCCAATTGTTTGATGATTGTGCTAATAATAAATATATATGAATTGATAAATAATAAAAGTTATTTGATATTTTTTATCATAAGGATATATCTTCTAACAAACTCCTATATTGTGATGAAGTCCTTAGGACTACTTTGATTGCTAAAGGAGGATTTATCATGTAGTCCTTAAATTGGTTTGCGACCAAATGATATGCTATTACTAGGACGATAGCGATATCAAGTGTAGGTTATTATGTATCATATGCATTGGTTATCCTCGTAACCAAATGGTATGGAGATACTGGTATGGTATGCAGATGAGATGTAGGAATACATCATCACTGAATGTGATCAATTGCGGAGTACTCTACTTTCAAGGGTAGCTCGTGAAGGGTATGGGTATAAATATCCCTCTGACCTAAGATCACTATGGTGATTTGCAAGCAACTCACTATACTTTGGTGTTGGACTAACTAAGTTTCTAATTCAGTGATGAAAGATTTTTGGGTGCAGTCAAGTACTTGTCAAGTCATGTGTGAGTCAAGATAGGATTGACCCTTCCGAATTAGTAGGAGATATGCATTAGTGTATTTCAATTTAGCAAAATCTGAGCCCGAATAATCCATATTATAGATTTAAAAAAGATTGAAATACAATATGGATGACTTATCTAGGATTGACAATTAAATCCTAGGTCATCCTTGAGTATTAGGGTCAAAGAGATGAATTATATGGTAACCATATGCCAATAGGTTCTTGAATGTTGCTTCGCCTTCATTCGACCTATCTGGACATCGGGTTATCATTGCTAGATGGTTATATCGATTGGTTCAAAAAGGTATTTCTATGCTATCGGCTTAGATTCGAACCTATGGGGTCACACTCAAAAGAAGTTTCTGACTGATCAACGATTGAGAATTGTTTAAGGACTTAATCATCAATTTGATTGATGGTTAATCTTATACAAAAATTATAATAAATTAATTTATTAAGTGTTAGTGAATTAATGAAAGATTAATTAGCAAGTAGATTACTAATTAGCTCAATTTGATTGAAAAAAGAGGATTAAATAAAATCTAATTGAATTGGATTTAATTAGGTTTGATCCGAATAGATTATGAGATGACCTAATTGCTAAGGAAGAATTATCCCTGATTTGATCAGAATTTTAGTTCAATCAATTTATAATTTAATTAAGATTTGATTAAGAATTTATGAATATAATTAGATTGGATTTCATATATTTTATTTGGGCTAAACCAGATGTGATTTGGTTTGGATTCAAATAAGGAAACTTAGAGTCCTTATTGGAATAGGACTCTTCTCCCTGCACCAACCCAGTTTGCATGTCATATATTTCTACACACAAAATTATTTTATATGAGATTCTTTTACACCAAAGAGTCCTTTTCTTTTTCTATTGCACATCCAAATCTAATTTAGTTTTGATAAAAAAAATTCTAAAATTGGATTTCAAAATATTTCTTATTAGGAGAATCTGTTCTCATCCAGATCAACCTCTCCATGCCAATAAATTTTTTTCTCCTTATATGTGTGACATTTTGAAGAGATTTTTTGTGATAGTGCAACTAGAGAATTAATTTACTATAAACAAATATGGAAAGGGGTGTATCATATTTTTTTGACATGTTTTAGGATGTCGAATTGTGAAGGGAAGCAGAATCCTGTAAGAGTCTAGGATCACTAGGACTCTTCACCTCACCTCCTTACATACCTATAAAAGGGGCTTTTGTAGTTTCTTTTATGTGTGTAAGATATCAGAAGAGATCTCTTCATGTGGTAGAAGTTTGGGCATGGTTCATGATGTAAAAAATAGAGAGGAGGGTCCTCTCTTTTCAGGTGTGTGCAAAAGCTTAAATTTCAAATTTTTGATCTTTTGGGTTTGGGAAGAGGGAATAAATTAAAAAAAAAAAAAATTTTTCTCTATCTTTCTTTCTCCTTTTTATCTCCTTCAGAAGTTCATCTTCAATCTCTGAAAAGATTTCAAAAATTTGAAGAAAGGATCCAGATCAGCCAAGAAGAAGGTCTTCGTGCGAGCTAGCACTCTCGAGAAGATCGATCATATCAAGGCTTCGAGTGGATTTTCTGCAGAGACTGGATGCATGTGTGGCTGTAAGTAACCAGTAAGGATCCTCTCCACCATATCTTTCAGCAGCAAAGATCATCGACCCATGATCAAGTATGGAGTTCTGAACTCAGATTAGAAATAGATGTGATCTACTACTCATATGCATGCATGCTGATTTTATCTTTGGATTATTTTAAATTTTATATACAATATAATATGTCATAGATCCTAGAGTATGTTGATTTGATGATTAGATCATATACATATTAGATTAATTTGATTAATCTAGTTGTCTTCCACTGTAATTTTTTTTTAAAAAAATTTGAAATACATGCATGAAATCGCCTACACATCCCAATAGATACCTATTGTGATTTTGGGCTGAAATCAGAGAGGAGGGATGTGAAAATCATAGAAAAAATTTTGAAAAAAATCTAAGAAAAAGATAAGAGAAAATTGAGTGGCAAAATTTGCCAGAAGGGTGGTGAGATTTTTGGCAAGAGTTGCTAGTGTGTCCTAGGGTTTCATTTTTTCATATGTTGGAGTCAAAAATCAAATCCTAGATTGTAAAACATCTGAAGAGTGTCTTCTTGGTGTCATTCTGATGGCAAGATCGAAAGCAACTAGGCTTTGATGCGATCGTACCGTAAGTTCGAAGCCGATAGTATAATTGAGAAGACAAGGCTGTGGCAGTGCACTGATTGGGATGGATCTTGGCTAACTTTCGTGTGGATCACTATTGGAGAACTTCTACCTTGGAGTCTCATAGAGAACACCAATGTACCATTTTTTTATTTTAATGAAAGTATAAAATTCTATTTGTTTTGCATGCTTGTTTTTGTTTTATCGATATCGGCAAGGTGATTCTTGGGTTTGGATTCTGGCTAGATAGTTTTATTTGATAAAGCTATTGATTTGTATAATTTTAAAATTTTGAAACTCACTTTTTACTGAGTGGTTAGAACCCAACAATGGTATCACCATGACCTTTATCTGATTCGATCAAACAAGTGCAAAGTTGTAGCATAGAATCATTCTTGTTCATATATTTTGCCAAAAATGTTGCATTGTTTTTGCATTGGTCTTTAAACTCAAAAAATATTTTTGACTTTATATGTACCATGATGTTAAATTTTAATTATTAAAATTATAAATTTATGATAATTTAAAATTTTTATTATCATGTTAAGTTGATGCTTAAATTTATGGATAGTTAAGAGTGTTATGCATGCCTAATATGATTACGGTTTGCTATATTACTTGAATATGCTTGTTATTTGTTCTGACTTCCATTGCATCCTTATTTGACTTTTTGGCATGATAATTTGATTGCCATTATGATTAATAGAAGCATGTCAAATTGCATAATTTGTAGTGTATATTTTATGTATTGCAGTACGATCCCGGCTCCTCCCACGGACCTTTGGAGTAGCGGAACCAGCAACGAATAGATCTGGAGACTTTTGGACACGATCCAAGGCCCTT
Organism: Elaeis guineensis; assembly: GCF_000442705.2. NCBI lineage: Eukaryota > Viridiplantae > Streptophyta > Magnoliopsida > Arecales > Arecaceae > Elaeis > Elaeis guineensis. The sequence goes on along the minus strand of NC_026007.2, from coordinate 18,816,905 downwards.
GATAAAATCAGCCTGGTTGCTGTCTTCTTCATCAGCCTTTCATTCCAGATGAAGAATGCCTTTGAAACCACCTCTAAAAAATTCAAGATCTGGTACCCAACCAGATCAGACCTGAATCGAGGTCTTCCAATTTGTAGATCTTGAATCAGGGTGTTCTAGATGGGGAAGAAGATAGATGGAGACAGACCTCGCAGATCTGTCCTGCTGTAGCCTTTTTGTAGATCTGTTGATGGAGATCTCACCCGTACCTTAAACGACCTCAGATCAACTCCAAATCTGAGAGGGACTTGTACCAACCTTTTCTCAAAAGATTCCAGGTCCTGAACCTGGTGTTTGGGCACCTGCAAGGGAGGGGAGAGAAGAAATGGCTGGCGGCTACAAGGGGGAAGGGGCTAGCGCCTCCCTTCCTTTCTTTCCTTTTATGGACTGGCAGCAAGAAACCCTAGGGTTTCTTGCTCCTAGTGCATGAAAGATTGCTGGAGAGAGAGGGAGAAGAGAGAGAGAGACTTGGGAGAAAGAGTTGTCTATTTTCTTGGCTTAATCAAACCTATACAAGTACATGTATATATAAACACCGGATCAAGTGACCCAAACCCAAAACTCCCTTAACCAACTGTATGGGAGATTAGGTTAACCCAAGCCCATGTACACCCTTGACTCGACCTAATCTCACCTCTCCTGGGTCCAGACTTGGCCCATAAAGAGTTGGTCCCTTGAGGCCCACATAACCTAGACCTCAAGAACCCGAAAGGCCCACAGCCTTTCAACCTAGGGCCCAACTAGCCCTAGAGTCTCCATAAAGCCCTCATGAATGATGGACCTTGGCCTTAGCCTTGGTCCCCTGGGCCTTGGGCACACCACCTAGATCATAACAATCTTCACCTTGGTGTCCCAAGGCCTCAACCAGCTCCACTCTATCCTTACGACTGTAGACCCATTTGTAGCCAATGGGCCTCTTCCCCTGTGGAAACTGCACCAATCATCACTCTGGTTCTGGTGGAGAGACTGCATCTCCTCGGACATCGTCTGGACCCACCGCTCTCTGTCCTGGCTCTCAATAGCCTCCTGATACATATATGGGTTTCCATTCGCTGTCACCAGGGCATATGACAGCATCTCCTCGAAGCCATATCTGTCCGGTTGCCTGATGGTCCTCTTGGGCTTATGTAGGGCAACACCGATATCAGTCCTCGGTCCAGCTCACTCCTGCTGGACCTCTCCACCTCGATCATCCGTCTGAGTCCTCTCCACCTGTGGAGACACCTTAGGTAGGTTCTCCACCTGAATGTCATGTCCTCCTGTAGTACCTGCAAGAGGCAAAATAAAAGAGGTAAGCTGTCCAGCAGTGCCCTGCTGGATATCCTCCTGCTCCTACTGCTCCTCCATGCCTGCTCGCCTCCATAGGACTGACTCCTCATCAAAAGTCACATCCCGACTAATGATGATCTTCTTTTCCAAGGGATCCCACAGCCTGTATCCCTTGACTCCTCGCGGATAGCCTAGAAACACCACCTTGCGTGATCTGGCGTCTAGCTTGCTCCGCTCACCAGCTCCAATGTGCACATAGGCCGTGCACCCAAATACCCATAGATGGCCCAGCCCAACTGTCCTCCCATACCACACCTCCTCTGGAAGCCTGCCATCCAACCTGGTGTGAGGTGACCGATTGACCAAGTAACCCGCTGCGTCAACTGTGTCAACCCAGAACTCCTTTGGAAGCCCTACCTGCAGCCTCATACATCATGCCTTTTCCAAAAGTATTCTATTCATCCTCTCGGCCTCCCCATTCTGCTGTGGAGTCTCCTTAACTGAGAAGTATCTCCTGATCCCACACTCCTCACAGTAATCCTGGAACTCTTTGCTGGTGTACTCTCCGCCATTGTCTGACCTCAGACACTTCACGATCCTCCCCTGCTCCTTCTCCACCTCAGCTCTCCAGATCTTGAACTTGGTGAAGACCTCTGACTTCTCTCTCATGAAGTAAATCTAGAGTTTCCTTGAGAAATCATCAATCAGGGTCATGAAGTATCTGGCCCCATTCCTAGTTAAAACTGGGGCTGGTCCCCACACATCCGTGTGTACTAACTCTAGAGGGGCTGCACTGCGGGCTGTACTGATGGTGAACTGAACTCTTCTCTGCTTTCTCATCTGGCAAGGCTCATAGATCTCTCCTGTAGCACCATCCTCCAGATCACAGATGAGTCCTCTCCTGCTCAACTCCCTCAGCCCTCTGTCACCCATGTGGCCTAGGCAGTAGTGCCATATCCTGTAAGCCCCCTGCTGGTCCTGTGCTGCAGCTACTGCATCAGACTTTTCGGTCACTACAGATCCCTCCATACGATAAAGGTTATTGTCCAACCTCCTACCTCTCATCACCATCATAGCTCCATTGGAGATGTTCAGTACTCCGCTTCTAGCCCTACTGCTGAAGCTGTATCCACTGCGCTCCAAGTAGCCTAGTGACACCAGATTCTTTTCCAGCTCCAGGATGTGCTTTATATTTGTCAATGTCCTCACAATCCCATCAAACATCCTCACCCTGACTGTCCCTATCCCAGCCACCTTGCAAGGATGATTGTCGCCTAGAGTCACTGATCCCTCATCTGTCTTGGTGTATGTCGCAAACCAAGACCTGTGTGGTGTGTAGTGATGTGAGCACGCAGAGTCTAGTGTCCACTCCTTTGTGTAATGCCTGTGACCATCTGATACCATAAGTAGATCATCCTCCACCTACTGCCCAACAATTACACTCACTGATTCTGAGCCACTTTTTTCTCCCTTCTTGCTCTTCCATAGTGGACATTCTCGCTTGAAGTGCCCGAACTCTTTGCACTTGAAGCATTTCACCTCTTTCTTTCCCTTCCTGGACTTGGACCGCCCCCTGGACTTGCTTCTGCCTCTGCCTCTACCTATCCTCTCCCATACTGCCAAACCCTCCTGGGGAGCTCGATCTCTGGTCAACTTTTTTCTCTACTCATTAGACCTCAGCACCGAGACCATGTCCTCATACTCCAGAGTCTCCTTGCCGTAGAGCAGTGTAGTCACCAAAGAATCATATGATCCGGGCAGCAAACATAGAAGCAATAGAGACTTGTCCTCCTCATCCAGCTTCACCCTGATATTCAACAACTCCGTGCACAACTGGTCGAACCTCTGAATGTGGCCAATCACATCAGATCCCTCCTGCATCCGAAGACTGTACAACCTCTTCTTCAGCATTAGCTTGTTGCACATATTCTTTCTCATATACATGGTGTGCAACTTCGACCAAAGGCCCTTTGGGGTCTTTTCTTCTAGCACTGAATACAATGCTGCATCTGCCAAACATCCTCTGATCATCGAGCATGCTTTCTTCTCCAACGATGCCCACTGTCTATCTGTCATTCCCTCAGGCTTCTCATCCAAAGTCTGATCCAGATCTGCTTGCACCAGAAGATCCTCCACCCGAATTTTCCACATGAAAAAATTTTTCTTGCCATCAAACTTCTTGAACTCTACCTTCATATTGCTGCCCATGACTGGATCCAAGCCAAACAACCAATATAAAATCAAGAAGTGTAGAATATACCTTGATGGTACCTTGCTAAAAATTTTCAGCACTTGGGATCTTCAACTTCTCGCACTTGGAACTGCTTCCTCACCATCGTGGCTCTGATACCAACTATTGGAGCATGATCCCAGCTCCTCCCATGAACCTTTGGTTTAGCAGAACCAGCAACGAATAGATCTGGAGACTTCTGGACACGATCCAAGGCCCTTGACGAAATCAGTCTGGTTGCTGTCTTCTTCGTCAGCCTTTCATTCCAGATGAAGAATACCTTTGAAACCACCTCTAAAAAATTCAAGATCTGGTATCCAACCAGATCAGACCTGGACCGATGTCCTTTAATTTGTAGATCTTGAATCAAGGCATTCTAGATGGGGAAGAAGATAGATGGAGACAGACCTCGCAGATCTATCCTGCTGCAGTCTTTTTGTAAATCTGTTGATGGAGATCTCACCCGCACCTCAAACGACCTTAGATCAACTCCAGATCTGAGAGGGACTTATACCAACTTCTTCTCAAGAGATTTCAGATCCTGAACTTGGTGTTTGGGCACCTACAAGAGAGGGGAGAGAAGAAATGGCTGGTGGCTGCAAGGGGGAAGGGGCTAGCGCCTCCCTTCCTTTCTTTCCTTTTATAGACTGGTGGCAAGAAACCCTAGGGTTTCTTGCTCCTGGTGCATGAAAGATTGCTGGAGAGAGAGGGAGAAGAGAGAGAGAGACTTGGGAGAAAGAGTTGTCTATTTTCTTGGCTTAATCAAACCTATACAAGTACATGTACATATAAACACCGGGTCAAGTGACCCAAACCCAAAACTCCCTTGACCAACTCTATGGGAGATTAGGTTAACCCAAGCCCATGTACACCCATGACTCGACCTAATCTCACCTCTCCTGGGCCCAGACCTGGCCCATAAAGAGTTGATCCCTTGAGGCCCACATAACCTAGACCTCAAGAACCTGAAAGGCCCACAGCCTTTCAACCTAGGGCCCAACTAGCCTTAGAGTCTCCATGAAGCCCTCATGAATGATGGACCTTGGCCTTAGCCTTGGTCTCCTAGGCCTTGGGCACACCACCTGGATCATAACATTATGTAGTCATAGTTAAGATGTACTGAGACCAGTTTAAAGTCCCTCTTAAAAATTATATTAAGTTGTAATATCGGGATTCACTTTTAAATTAAAAGTCAAATTTTTAAGATCAATTGGTGTTGAAGAAAGTGTGAAGGGTGATTTTATAATTTGGTCTGTATGCTAGCCTGGCCAACTCTGTTGGTGTCTAAGAAAAGCTATGGAGAGCCTCCCACCTACTTACCTGGCCAATTTGGTCTTGTTGAATTTCTGACTTAAATTGATTAGTGATGTAGATATTACAAAGGCTTTCCTTCAAACTTGATTGATAGAGTATGTCAAAATCTTAGTGAGCTTGTTATGCTATCCACAAGGCTTATTATAGAAATTGACATGATGTTGATCAAGTGCATATTGATGCTTATGGCATATTTGAATAGTATTGCATTGTTGTGCTATCCACAAGGACAGCATTGTTTGGGTATGACCATATAGGATTGAAAGGTCAATTTAACTAGAACACTATAGTTTGTTGTACTATTTACAAGATTATATGTGATCTAGAGGCCAGAAAGAAAGATGTTGAGAATTGTAGAGATATAATTAGTAAAGAGTTACCTACTCTTGAACTCATGAATACTTGTTGTGCTATCCACAAGGTATTTGTGAGGAATAAGGATCTCAACCCCACTAAGAGACATTAGTATATTTTTCAATTTTCATATTTGAGGGGTACAAAGTTCGATAAAATAGTAGGAGACACAATTAGATAAAAATTTTAATCTAGTTATGCATGTCATCATGAGTTATCTGCTTATGTTGTGTTCTTGTTGTTGTAGATTAACTACACACATGGTATCCTCACTTTCACTTAGAGGCATCCTAGATGCAAATAAGTTGACTGGACCTAACAATGTCGACTGGTTAAAGAATCTGAGAATTCTTCTCACTCAGGAGAAAGTCTCCTACATTTTGGATACACCTGCACCAAATTCTCTTGGAAAAGATGCTTTCGAGGAGGAAAGAGCCATATATAAGATGTGGAAAGATGACAGTATGACTATCAAATGCATCATGCTTGCCTCCATGAGCAACGAGCTTCAGAGACAGCATGAGGACATAGATGTTTTCTCTATTCTCCTTAATCTTAAGGAGTTATATGGGGAACAAAGTCGAACTGCTCGATATGAGATATCAAAGTAGTTGTTCTATGCCTGCATGACTGAAGGCACCTCTGTGCAAATGCATGTCCTAAAGATGTTTGATTTGATCACTCATCTGGGACAACTGAGTTTTGCCATGGATGGTGAACTGAGCCAGGATTTGATCCTGCAGCCTTTTCCTAACTCCTTCTCTCAGTTTATTATTAATTATCTATTACTCCAAGAATTAATTTTGATGATCGTAAATCATTTGAGGGGACTACTAATGTGTTTCTTGTCTTTGGAAAATATTTTTATGATGTTTCAGGTAGTCCAAAAGATTGAGTTTGAAAAGTTTCATCAAGTGTGCCAAAATTGAAGTTTCTGTAAGTTGAAAATATTTTCGAAACTGTTTGAGAGTGTCCAATTGATTTGAAGCCATTTGAGAGTGTTTGAAAGTGTTTTAGTAAGTTTCAAACATTAAATGTATGAAAAATTAGGTTGCAACAAAATGGGATGACCCATCTGGATCATCCCTTTTCATTGAGTAGTCGGCACACTTCATTTTGGCTCATGGCATGCAGTGGGACGACCCACTTGGGATGACCCATATAGTGGAATGACCCTTGAGACTCAGAGACCAAAATAAAAAACTTAACTTTCTGTCTGACCAAATAAGACATCCTATGGGACTTCCCAATCACAGTGGGATGATCCATCTGGGATGACCCATTCTGAATGAGTTCGTAACGACTAGTTTTCAGCTCATTTTTGATGCATTTAATGCGCATTAAACACTCTCCAACAGCTCTAAACCAACTCTAAAATATTCTCAAAGATAAATTGTGAGTATAAATACTCTCTTGAAGTGGACAATCATAAGGTTTTGCAAGCACTCAAATTTAAATCCGAAAAAAGCTCAATCAGCCCTAAAGAGAGAAATAGAAGCATTTAAACACTTCACCAACCACTCTCCTGCAGCAATCAAGTGTACAAGTCATTGAGGGTGTTTATCAAAAGCTTCTTTCTCTTAAGTATTATATTTATATTGCATTTATTATATTTATTTAAGGATATATTGTGTCAAATTTTTTGTACCCTATTTTTCTCATATTATTTTTGGGTTTTTGAGTTTTGGGGGATTCCAAAACTTCGTTGGGTTGATTCGAACCCTGAATTGAATTGTTGAGAGTTAGTTTATACCTAAAAAATAAATATTCTTGCTTGGATAGTAAGGGTCAGAGTTGTCTGATGTGTTGTAACTTTGTAATCCATTTAGTAGATTGAATTCCCAAGTAGGGACTTAGAGAGTGGATGTAGGTGCCAAGTTGACATCGAACCACTATAAATTCTTGATGTTTGTTGTGCTTGCATCTCTTTACTTGCTCTTTATGTTCAATAATTATTTATCTCTTATTCATGTTTGATTTCATCTTTATTGCAAATCAACTCATTCCATTCAACACCTTAGCACATTATTTAAGTATACTAATCTTGAAAATTTTGAAAAGATCCAATTCACCCCTCCTCTTGGGCTTCATATCTGGGCAACAAGTGGTATTAGAGCTCAGTGCTCTAGCCCTTGCTTGATTTAACCATCAAGAGCCAAAGGTCAATAGCAGTCCAATTTGGCACATCACTAGCCGAGGGGCAATCCACAAACCGACCTTTACTTTTTAATGGGTCTAACTACATCTATTGGAAAGCTTGGATGAGATTCTTCATTCAAGTACTTGACTATGATATGTGGAGTATCATAGTAAATGGACCACACACACCCACTAAATTGATTGATGGTGTGTCTCTCCCTAAGCCAGAAGGTGAATGGGATGAATTTGATAAGAAAATGGCTTAGCTCAATGCTTAAGTCATGAATATTTTATATTGTGCTTTTGATGTAAGTGAATTTAATCATATTTTCATATGCAATTTTGCTAAAAAAATTTGGGATATGTTAGAAGTCACACATGAAGACACAAATCAAGTAAAAGAGTCTAAGATAAATATGCTTGTGCACAACTATGAATTGTTCAAAATGAAACCTGAAGAGTCAATAACTTAAATGTTCACCCATTTCACTGACATCATAAATAGTTTAAAATGTATTGGCAAATGTTATTCTAATAGTGATCTTGTGAGAAAAGTGCTTAAGTCCTTACCAAGATCATGGGAGGCAAAGGTCACTGCAATCTAAGAAGCCAAAGATTTAAATATTCTACCATTAGAGAAGCTTCTTGGATCCCTCACGACTCACGAACTGACCATGAAGTAATACTCTGAGGAGAAAACAAGAAGAAAGAAGACTATCTCTCTTAAGTCGACAGCTCAGGAAGAAGAAGACATAGAAAAATCAGACAATAGTGAAAAAGATGAAGATTTAGCCCTAATCAACAAAAAATTTAGCCACTTCATAAGGAGAAAGAGATAAAGGATCAAGACGATGGAACCAGATCTAGGATTTCAGAGTTAGATCTTGAAACTTTTTCAAGATCAAGCAGTGGAAGACTAAAATAAATCAAAATTTATCTTGTAAAATCAGAGAATCCCTAGATCTAAGATCCTATTACATGATTATTACATGACATTAAATCAGAAATTAAAATATAAAGAGCAAGAACTACATGTTGATCATATCAACATGTTTCTATACTACATCTAATGTATGTAAAATATAATAGATCAGACTATTACCTTGCAAGTTAGATGTTCTAACTTTGCTGATCTGAGCTTGAGGATGATGTTACAAGCCGCACATGCATCCGACCTCTAGGAGTCATCCACATGAGCCCACGAATCACAATCAGAAGTTCTGATCCAGGAAATCAGCATAGTATGCTAGTACTATGCTGATCCTTCTTCGATGGTCGATCAGATGCCTCCTTCTTCTTAATTTGGACTTTTCCAAAGATGAGAAGTAGGAGAAGGAGTTTTAGATGTGAGACACTCTCAGAAAACTCACAGATGGAGGAAGAAAAGAGGTGAACACAGCAACCCTAGAAGAAGACCCTCTTCTTCTTCTTTTTGCTCTAACCCAGACACCTGGTTTTGTGTCCATTAGATCTCCACGCCCCAAGATTTTTTCTCCTTGATTTTTGGATCCCCCAAAGGTCTCTCAATTCTATATGTTCCACAAAAATTTTATGAAAAAATTTATTTTAAATAGAGAGATATGAAAAGTCCTTGTCTAGATCAAATACCTAGTCAAGGATTATCCAAACAAGGCAAGAAAAGGGGCGCCCAACTCTTGGGCGTCCCCTCCTTTTTCTATCGTGGACCACCAGCAAAGGGCGCATATTATGTGTCATAAAAGACACAAAAATTTCAAAAAAAATGAGTAAAATCAGTGCCAAAGGAAAGAGTTTTGATTTTCTAAAACTCTATTTCATAGAATTTGAAATCCAAACTAATTCTTATTTTGACTTGATCCACAACCACATTCCATGTAAGAGAGAAAGAAAGAAAAATTTTGGGCATGCGTGAAGATCTAGGAGAGAAGGTTTTGTTACATAAAATAAGAGAGAGTGGGCATGGGGGGCTAAGGTGGTGCAAGGTAGAATCCTAGTCTTACTAGGATTCAATCTATGACTTGTTCAAATTTGATTTCTCAAATCAAATCAAATGAAAAACAAATCAACCTAATTAAAATAGGTCTTAACCTAATTAAAAGTCTAATTTAATCATATTAAATTAGATTTAAATCTAATTTAATTTTTTAATCAAATCAGAAATTAGGTTGACCCAAGTCCTATTTGAACTAGGACTAGTTTTTCCTTGCACTTGGCTTATCCAATAAACCAATTGGACTTGATCCAATCAAGTCCAAACTAAATCTAATTAAATTATATTCAATTAGACTTAATCTCAATCCATTGGTTAAATTAAATTAAGTCAATTAGCAATCGAATTGCTAATCGATCCTCCTGCAACACTTGCACTAGGTTAAATATCAATCGTATTGATCGTTTAACCCTAGAATGATTCTTAATCATTGATCAACCATCCGATCGGATCGTGCACTCTAATATGTGTGACCTCATAGGTCCAAACCTAAGCTGGTAGCATAGAAATAAATTTTTATACCAATCGAAGTGACCATCTAGCAATGGTACCCGACGGTCGGATAGATCGAATGTGTAGAACAACATCCTTAGAACCCATGCAGATATAGTTTCCATATAATTCATCCCCTTAACCAAAATACTCATAGGATACCTCAGAGTTTAACTGTCAACTTTGATTAGGTTGTCCATATTGTATTTTAAAATATCAAATCCGTCTGATGGATTACCCTGGCCAAGGTTTCGATAAATTGAAATGCAGCAACTCATTCTTCTCCAACTCTTGGAGTGGTCAATCCCATCTCGATCACATTCTGACTTCACAAGTACTTGACTGTGCCTAGAAGCCTTCCATTATAGAATTAAAAATTCAGTTAGTCCAGTACCAAAGCACAGTGAGTTGCTTGCAAGTCACTGAGGCGATCTCAGGTCTAAGGGATACTTATACCTATATCCCATTAGAGACATTCTCGACAGCAGAATGCTCTAGAGTTGATCATGTTCAATGATGATGTATCCTTACATCTCATTTATATGCCATACCAGTATCTCCACACTCTTTGGTTAAGAGGATAACCGACCCATATGGCCTACAGCGATCTCTGCTCGATAGAGGCTGTCGTCCTTATTAACAGCCTATCATTTGGTCGTGAACAGTTTTAAAGACTAATCAATAAATTCTCTCTTTATCAAACCTAAATAGTCCTAAGGACTTTATCATAACAATGAAGTTCATTAGAAGATGAAAACTTATGATGAAAATATCAAAAATATATTTTATTTATTAATAAATCAATTACAATACAAGGTTGCTCAACCGTCAACAGATTGATAATTGGCTTTTGGGATATATTTTTCAACAACTCTAACTTGTCCTAAAGCCACTCGACACAGTATCTAATACCCATCTTCGACTTGTGGTTGTCAAACTCCTTTATCGCTAGGGCTTTAGTGAAAAGGTCGGCCAGATTTTCCTTTTCATCGATCTTTTGAAGGTCGACGTCACCTCGATCTACGATTTTTCGGATCAGGTTGAAGCGACGTAAAATATGCTTCGTCCGTTGGTGTGCTTTAGGTTCCTTCGCTTGAGCTATGGCCCAGTGCTGTCACAGTAGAGCAGGACCGGACCATCGAAGGAGGGTGCTACTCCAAGCTTGATGATGAATTTGTTCAGCCACACAGCTTCCTTCACGGCATCCGATGCTGTGATGTATTTCACCTCACAAATAGAGTCTGTCATAGTATTCTGCTTGAAACTCTTCCAGCAGATGGCTCCACCATTCAGAGTAAAGATATAACCCGACACGCTTCTACTGTCATCATGGTCAGATTGAAAGCTAGAGTCTGTGAACCCCACAAGTTTCAGATCTGACTCGCCATAAACCAACCATTGGTCCTTAGTATTTCTCAAATACTTAAGGATAGCTTTAACCACTTTCCAGTGATTTTCTCCTGGATCAGATTGGTATCTACTCACCACTCCTAGTGAGTATGCCACATCTGGCCTTGTACATATCATGGCATACATGATAGATCCCACGGTCGAAGCATATGGGACTCTACTCATACATTCTCTCTCTTCAGGAGTTGTCGGACAATCCTTCTTAGAGAGAGAAATTTCATGGCCTATCGGTAGATAGCCCTTCTTGGAATTCTCCATGCTGAACCTCTTCAGCACAGTGTCTATGTATGTGGATAGGATAACCCAAGCATCCTTTTAGATCTATCTTTATAGATCTTCATCCCTAAGATGTATGATGCTTCACCCAAGTCCTTCATGGAGAACTGCGATGACAATCAAACTTTTATTCCCTGCAGTGCGGAGATGTCATTTTCGATTAAGAGAATGTCATCCACGTACAAGACAAGGAATACCACAACTGGACCATTTGCCCATTTATAGATGCAGGGCTCTTCTCCATTCTTAACGAAGCCATACATTTTGATCACCTTATCAAAATGCATGTTCCAACTCTGAGAAGCTTGCTTCAATCCATAAATGGATCTCTGAAGCTTGCACATCTTGGACTCATCTGTGGATGTAAACCCCTCAGGTTGTATCATATATACCTCTTCAGTTCAGCTCTCCATTCAGGAAAGCTGTCTTTACATCCATCTGCCAGATCTCATAATTCAGATGGGCAGCTATTGCAAGCATTATCCGAATGGATTTGAGCATTACCACAGGAGAGAACATCTCGTCATAGTCAATACCATAACGTTGATGATACCCCTTGACAATCAAATAGACTTTATAGGTCTCTACCTATCCGTCTGCGCCCCTCTTCCTTTTGAAGACCCATTTACAGCTAATGAGTTTAACCCCTTCAGGTGGGTCAACCAACGTCCATACATCGTTGACCTTCATGGACTCTATTTCGGATTGCATGGCTTCAAGCCATTTCTCAGAATCAGATCTCTGCATTGCATCCATATAGGTGATCGGATTCTCATCGTTCTCATCGAGTTCGATGGGATCACCATCCTGGATCAAGAAACCATAGTATTTGTCTGACTGATGTGGTATTTTATCGAATCATCTTAATTATGCAAGTACATTGGGTTTCGGATCTGATCTAATCAAATTTGACTTTAGGTTCAGCTATTGGTGTCGGTCTTTCTATCTGTTGAACTTCATCAAGTTCAACCTTAGAGGCAACGGTTCCTTCACTAAAGAACTTCTTTTCTAAAAAGATTACCTTAAGGCTGACGAACAGCTTTTGTTCATCAGTATGAAAGAAAAAATATCCTTTGATCTCTTTGGGGTACCCTATGAATGTGCATTTGTCAGACCTAAGTCCAAGTTTATCTATAACTAACCATTTGACATAGACCGGGCACCCCCAGACCCTAAGGTGTGAAAGTGTTGGCTTACGCCCTGTCGATATCTCATATAGAGTCTTAATTATAGACTTACTTGGAACCCTATTTAACAGATAACAGGTCGATTCGAGTGCATATCCTCAGAAGGATATCGACAAGCTGGCAAAATCTATCATGGATCGGACCATGTCTAACAGAGTCTGATTTCTCCTTTCAGACACACCATTATGCTGTGGTGTTCCTAGAGGAGTCAATTGGGAGAGAATCCTATTCTCTACTAGATATGTGAGAAACTCACCAGAAAGGTATTTCCCTTCTCGATCAGATCGAAGAGTTTTAATACTCTTTTTAGTTTATTTTTCTACTTCACTTCGAAATCATTTGAATATTTCAAATGAATCCAACTTATGTTTCATTAGATAGACATATCCATATCTGGATAGATCATTCGTGAAAGTGATGAAGTAGAAATATCCACCTCTAGCACTTGTGCTCATGGGCCCGAATACATCAGTATATACTAGGCCCAAGAGCTCAGTAACTCTCTCACCTTTTTCAGTAAAAGGTGACTTGGTCATTTTATCAAGAAGACAGGACTCATAGGTTCGAAGTGATTCACAATCACTGACTTCGAGGATTTCCTCTTGAGTCAACCTATTTATCCTGTTCTTGTTTATATGACCTAGCCTACAGTGCCATAAGTAGATATCTGATACACTATCTAATCTAGGATGCTTGCCTGTAGAATAGATTACGTTAACAGGTTGTGATAACATATATACACAATTGTTCAAATATCCATAAAAAATAGTAACACTATTCATAATGATATTACAAACTTATTTTTTTATTAAAATTTTATAATCATTTTTGGCCAAAAGGCCTACAGAAATGATATTTAAATAGAAACTGGGACAGAAATGACAGTCATTAAGAGCAACGGTATGGGACTCAAATATAAGTTTCAAGATTCTTAATGCTAGAACTGGAACTGATCTTTCATCTCCAACGTTCAGGAATCTCTCGCCTTGCTCGAATCTCCTACTAACCTGCAACCCCTACAATGAATTGCAAATATGGTAAGGGCTATCGGTATCCAATACCCAGTCAGTTATATCACAAATAGAAAAATTGTAAGGAGTTATCATATAAATACCTTGCCCAACAACAGCTTGCTTCTTTCTCTGCCTGTTCGGGTCCAAGGAGGTAATGTACTCAGGACAGTTTTTCTTCCAATGCCCCCGCTTCTTGCAAAAGAAGCATTCAACTTGACTCTTATCAGGCTTGATCTTTTTGGTTTGGCCCTACACTGATGTCCCAGCCTGAACTTGTACCTTCTTCACTTTCTTCTTCTTGTTCTTCTTTCCTTTCTTAAAGGGTTGAAAACCAGAAGACGAACCTCCCACTAAGTTCACCGACTCCTTGTGGAGTTGGTAATCCTTCTCAAAGTTCTGAAGCAACCCTAGTAATCCATGGTAGTTTACTTCAGGCTTTGTCATTCTATAATGAGTGAGGAATGAGAGATAAGACTTGGGCAGTGAGTTCAATATTACATCTTTCCCAAGCTGCTCATGCAAAGAAAAGCTGAGCTTGCTCAAATGCTCCATCAGCTCGATCATGTACAATACATGATCAATGACAAAGGCACCATCCCGCATTTTGCCGTTGAAGATGGCATAACTAGTCTTGTGCCTCTCCATGTCATTGGGTGTGCCAAAAGCATCCTCCAACACTTGAAGTATATCATTTGACTGAGCTATCTCAAATTTACGATTGAACTCATTGCTCATGGCAGCCAGCATGATGCAGCACACAGTGATCCGATCACTGAGCCACTTCTGGTAAGTATCTCTGACTGTTCCACGTGCATTGGTAGCTGGCTTCTCAGGTGCAGGATTTATTATCACATATAGGATCCATTCATACTCCAAGATTATCTTCAACTTTCAGTACCAGCTACCAAAGTTGGGTCCCACCAACTTATCATGGTCCAACAATGATTGGAGCGATAGGGAAGTGGCCATATCTGCACAAAAGAAAATCATAACCTAATTAGTAATTGATTCATTAAACCTAAAGATTTGGACTTTAATCAAACGATTTCTTCCACTATTTTATTCGAATTGATAGCCTCTACCTCCAATTCGAGGAATTACCCTAATTCCTTAGTGGGTACTAGAATCCACTTAGACTGCACACAAGCCCAACTTTGGTTGGCCAACCCATGTACATCTAAGGGTAGATTCATAATCAATTATTTCTCTAAATAATTTCTAATAATTTTATTTTTGCCCCAATCCCTAATCAGTAGGCTTTGGCCTCCACTAAAAAGGTCTGGTTAGGTCCAACCATTAACATGACCATACTTGGCCCATCTAGCCAATGAATGATTAGGCCCAACTTTGGTTGGCTAACCTAACCACTATTTAGAATGATGCCATCAAGAAATCATATTATGAATGATAATTTCATTAGTCGATAAGCACCAGACCTTTGGGCCTCCAATGATTATCCAACTGATGGACCTATTATCATCCACTTAATGGGAGGCTATGATCTAGTTATCACCATAACTATTTCATTTTAAAGATCTAATAATTTTAAAATATTTAATTGATTTAGAGGATGAGGTCAGATGAACCAGCTTATCATGATCCTCCCACTGGCTTCACCAAGTCAGCTTAAGGGAGACCATCAAAAGGGCTGGTCTAGGAGCACCTAAATCAGTCACACTGATTTACCTAACTGACATGGGTCATCTCGAATAGTCAAGTGATCCGATCAAAATATAATTTCATCAAGAGATCAGATAAGTTCGATCGGTGGGAGGGTCTGCCAAAGCTTGCCTTAGACACCATCAGAAATGACCAGGTAAGCAGGTGCCAATTAAAAACCACCGATCTGGTTTACCTTAGACATCAACTGGTTTAATTAGTTTCGATTAGATCAACCTAACAGTTCGTGCTAGACTGCTTAGCCAAGAATCAAGTTCATTTGATTCTCATTAAAGATATGGACTTGACCAACTACAACTATTGTAATTGATCTAGAGAATCCTTGACCTAATCTAAGACAACAATTGATTAGATTTAGTCAATTCTCTAATTAAGTCCATCTTTAATCTAACCTTAGATCTAACCCAATTAATGGACCTAATTCTCATTAACCCATTAACCCAATGTGTTATGGTTTGTGTCTTAGGTTCTTCAATTCACAATCCTAGACCCTAATCAAATAACTTCTTAATTCTCAATTAAGTTTTGGGCTGTGGATTGGGGTTCGGCTTTTCAAAAATAAATTTTATATTTGTAAAATATTTTTAAAATATGATTCTACCAACCAAGTTGCATGTTTGATTTATAATCAAAATTTAAGTGAAATAAGCATGAAACTACTTTAGATCTAATCTAAATAGGTTCATGTAATTGAAACAATTTTAACTTTAAACTGCACAAATTTTTCAGACAAATATATGATGGTTCTTTGCATGATAATTATTAACAAAGTGATTTTATTTTAGATTTAAATACTTTTTAAATCTAATAAATCATAAATTTAATCTAGATCACATCTAACAAATTTATGATTAAAGATAGATTTACACGAACTAGGACAACCTTTGCACTATAAGGGGTAAACCTTACAGCAGGATAACCTACAGTTCATGATTGATCTAAAAATTTTAATTTTAGATTTAACAATCAGATTATAAATTAGATCTAATCTAAAAAATAATCTAAGCATGTATAAATAATAATGTAATAAATAACCCAGGCTCTCATACCAATTGATGGAACCAGATCTAGGGTTTCAGGGTTAGATCTTGAAATTTTTTCAAGATTAGGCAGTGGAAGACTAAAATAAATCAAAATTTATCTTGTAAAATTAAAGAATTTTTAGATCTAAAATTTTATTATATGATTATTACATGGTATTAAATCAAAAATTAAAATATAAAAAGTAAGAACTACATGTTGATCATATCAACATGTTTCTATACTACATCTAATGTATGTAAAACATAATAGATCAGATCTATTACCTTGCAAGTTAGACATTTTAACTTTGCTGATCCAAACTTGAGGATGATGTTATGAGCCACACATGCATCTGGCCTCTAGGAGTCATTCACACGAGCCCATGAATCATGATCAGAAGTTCTGATCCAGAAAATAAGCACAGTATGCTAGCTTCGATGGTCGATCAGATGCATCCTTCTTCTTGATTTGGACTCTTTCAAAGATGAGAATGTTGAGAAATATATCCCAAAAAGCCAATCGTCAAGCTGTTGACGGTTGAGCAACCAAGTATTGTAATTGATTTGTTAATAAATAAAATATATTTGGCATCTTCATCATAAGCTTTCATCTTCTAATGAACTCCGTTGTTATGATGAAGTCCTTAGGACTATTTAGGTTCGATAAAGAGAGGATTTATCGATTAGTCCTTAAAACTGTTCATGACCAAATAATAAGCTGTTAATAAGGACGACAGCTTCTATCGAGCATAGATCGCTGTAGGCCATATGGGTTGGTTGTTCTCTTAACCAAAGAGTATGGAGACACTGGTATGGCATACAGATGAGATGTATGGGTACATCATCATTGAACATGACCAACTCCAGAGTATTCTGCTGTCGAGAATGTCTTTGATGGGATATAGGTATAAGTGTCCCTTAGACCTGAGATCGCCTCAGTGACTTGCAAGCAACTCACTGTGCTTTGGTACTGGACTAACTGAATTTTTAATTCAGGGATGGAAGGCTTCTGGGCACAGTCAAGTACTTGCGAAGTCAGAGTGTGATCGAGATGGGATTGACCACTCCAAGAGTTGGAGAAGAATGAGTCACTGTATTTCAATTTAGCAAAACCTTGGCCAGGGTAATCCATCAGATAGATTTGATATTTTGAAATACAATGTGGACACTTGATCAGAGTTGACAGTTGAACTCTGGGGGGTCCTATGATCATTTTGATCAAGGGGATGAATTATATGAAAACTATATCTGCATGGGTTCTAAGGATGTTGTTCTACACATTCGACCTATCCGATCGTCAGGTACCATTGCTAGATGATCACTTCGATTGGTATAGAAATTTATTTCTGTGCTACTGACTTAGGTTTGAACCTATTAGGTCACACATATTAGAGTTCATGATCTGATCGGATGGTTGATCAATGATTAAGAATCATTCTAGGGTTAAATTATCAATACGATTGACATTTAACCCAGTGCAAGTATTGCAGGAGGATCGATTAGCAATTTAATTGCTAATTAGCTTAATTTGATTAAGCCAATGGGTTGAGATTAAGTCTAATTAAATATAATTTAATTAGATTTAGTTTGGACTTGATTGGATCAAGTCCAATTGGTTTATTGGATAAGCCATGTGCAAGAAAAAACTAGTCCTAGTTCAACTAGGACTTGGGTCAATCTAATTTCTAATTTGATTAGAAGATTAAATCAGATTTAAATCTAATTTAATCTGATTAAATTAAGTTTTTAATTGGGTTAAGACCTATTTTAATTAGGTTGATCTAATTTTAGTTGGATTTGGTTTGGGAAACCAAATTAAAACAAGTCATAAGATAGAATCCTAGTAAGACTAGGATTCCACCTTGCGCCACATAAGCCTTCCCCACGCCCTCTCTCTTATTCAACGCCAATCTCCACTTATTTTGTGCGACAAAAGCCCTCTCCCAGGTCTCTCCCACGTTCACAAAAGGTCTCCTCTCTTCTTTCTTACATGGAAGGTGGTTTGGATCAAATCAAAAAGGAATAAGTTTGGATTTCGAATTCTATGAGATAGAGTTTTAGAAATCCAAAACTCATTCAATTTTGCACCAAATTTATCCAAATTTTTTTTGTAATTTTTATGGCTTTTAGGATATATATTTTTCACCCTTTTCTAGTGATCCATGCATGAAAATAAGGAGGAGGTGCTCAAGAGTTGGGCGCCCCTTAACTTGCCATGTTTGGATAAGCCTTGACTAGGTATTTGACCTAGACAAGGACTCTATCATATCTCTCTGTATAAAATGAGTTTATTTGTAAAATTTTAGGAGAAGATATATATTTGAGACCAATATGTTCCATCCAAAAATCAGAGATAAATACCTTTGGGTTATGGAGATATAAAAGATACAAGTTAGGGTGTCTAGAGAGAAAAACGTGAAGAAGAAGAGGGTCTTCTTCTAGGGTTTTTTATTTTCATATCTTTCCTCCCTCCATCTTGAGTTTTCTGAGAGCGTCTCAGATCTGAAACTCTTCCTTTTACTTTCCATCTTTGGAAGAGTCCAAATCAAGAAGAAGGAGGCACCTGATCAACCATCAAAGAAGGATCAGCGCAGTACTAGCATACTATGCTGATTTCCTGAAGCAGGACTTCTGATCGAGATTTGTGGCCTCGTGTGGACGACTCCTAGAGGCTGGACGCATGTGCGGCTTGCAACATCATCCTTAAGCCCAGATTAGCGAGGTTAGAGCATCTAACTTACAAGGTAATAGATCTGATCTATTGTTTAATACATACATTAGATGTGGTATAGAAACATGTTGATATGATCAACATGTAGTTCATGCTATATTTATATATTTTAATTTTTAATTTAATACTATATAATAATCATGTAATAGAATCTTAGATCTAGAGATTCTCTAATTTTAAAAAATAAATTTTAATTTATTTTAGTCTTCCGCTGTATGATCTTGAAAAAGTTTCAAGATCTAACCCTGAAACCCTAGATCTGGTTCCTACAATTGGTATCAGAGCCTAGGTTCTTTATTACATGATTATTTATACATGCTTAGATTATTTCTTAGATTATATCTAATTTATAATCTAATTATTAAATCTAAAATTAAAATTTTAGATCAATCACAAACTACAAGGTTGTCCTGCTGTAAGGTTTACCCCTTACAGTACAAAGGTTGTCCTAGTTTGTGTAGATCTATCTTTAATCATAAATTTGTTAGATATGATCTAGATTAAATTTATGATTTACTAGATTTAAAAGATGTTTAAATTTGAAATAAAATATCTTTGTTAATAATTTTTATGCAAAGAAATTGTTTAAAGTTGAAATTATTTCAATTACATGAACCTGTTTAGATTAGATCTAAAGTAGTTTCATGTTTATTTCACTTGTATCTTAATTATGAATTAAACATACAATATGATTGGTAGAATCATATTGTAAAATTATTTTACATATATGAAAATTATTTTTTGAAAAGCCAAACCCAACCCTCAGCCCAAAACTTAATTAAGAATTAAGAAGTTGTTTGATTAGGTTCTAGAATTGTGAATTGAAGAACCTAAGACACAAATCATAACACATTGGGTTAATGGGTTAGTGGGAATTAGGTCCATTAATTGGGTTAGACCTATGATTAGATTAAAGATGGACTTAATTAGAGAATTGACTAAATCTAATCAATTGTTGTCTTAGATTAGGTCAAAGATTCTCTAGATCAATTACAATAGTTGTAGTTGGTCAAGTCCATGTCTTTAACGAGAACCAAATGGACTTGATTTTTGGCTAAGCGGTCTAGCACAAACTGTTAGGTTGATCTAATCAAAACTAATTAAACCAGTTGGTGTCTAAGATAAACCAGATCGGTGGTTTTTAATTGGGAGCCCGCTTACCTGGCCATTTCTGATGGTGTCTAAGGCAAGCTTTGGTAGACCCTCCCACTGATCGAACTTACCTGACCTCTTGGTGAAATTATATTTTGATCGGATCACTTGACTATTCGAGCTGACCCATGTTAGCTAGGTAAATCAATGTGACTGATTTAGGTGCTCCTAGACTAGCCCTTTTAATGGTCTCCCTTAAGCTGACTTGGTGAAGCCAGTGGAAGGATCATGATAAGCTGGTTCATCTGACCTCATCCTCTAAATTATTTAAATCTTCTAAAATTATTAGGTCCTTAAAATGATAAAGTTATGGAGATAACTAAGTCATAGCCTCCCATTAAGGTGTTTGATAATGAGTCCATTAACTCAATAATCATTGCAGACCCAAAGGTCTGGTGCTTGTTGACTAATGGAATTATCACTCATCATATGATGACTTGGAAGTGTCTCTCTAATGGTGGTTAGGTGAGCCAACCAAAGTTGGGCTTAATCATTCGTTGGTTAGATACACCAAGTATGATCATGTTAATGGTTGGACCTAACCGGATCCTTACAGTGGAGGCCAAAGCCTACTGATTAGGTTTCTGGGGCAAAATTAAAATTACTAGAAATTGTTTAGAGAAATAATTGATTATGAACCTACCCTTAGATGTACATGGGTTGACCAACCAAAGTTGGGCTTGTGTGCAGTCTAAGTGGATTATAGTACCCGCTAAAGAATTAGGGTAATTCCTCGAGTTGGAGGTAGAGGCTACCAATTCAAATAAAATAGTGGGAGAAACCTTTTGATTAAAGTCCAAATCCTTAGGTTTAATGAATCAATTACTAATTAGGTTATGGTTTTCTTTTGTGCAGATATGGCCACTTTCCTATCACTCCGATCATTGTTGGACAATGATAAGTTGGTGGGACCCAACTTCGGTAGCTGGTACTGAAAGTTGAAGATAGTCCTGGAGCATGAACGGATCCTATATGTGATAATGGATCCTGCACCTGAGGAGCCAGCTATCAATGCATGTGGAACAGTCAAAGATACTTACCAGAAGTGGCTCAGTGATCGGACCACGGTGCGCTGTATCATGCTGGCTGCTATGAGCGATGAGTTCAGTCACAGATTCGAGACGGCTCAGCCAAAGGACATGCTTCAAGTGTTGGAGGATGCCTTTGGCACACCCGATGACGTGGAGAGGGACAAGACTAGTTGTGCCATCTTCAATGCCAAAATGCGGGATGGTGCCTGTGTCACTGATCATGTTTTGTACATAATCGAGCTGATGGAATGATTGAGCAAGCTCGGCTTTCCCTTGCATGAGCAGCTTGGGAAAGATGCAATACTGAACTCGCTGCCCAAGTCTTATCTCCCATTCCTCACTCATTATAGAATGACAAAGCCTGAAGTAAACTACCACGGATTACTGGGGTTGCTTCAGAACTTTGAGAAAGATCACCAACTCTATAAGGAGTCGGTGAACTTAGTGGGAGGTTCGTCTTCTGGTTCTCGACCCTTTAAGAAAGGGAAGAAGAATAAGAAGAAGAAAGTGAAGAAGGTGCAAGTTCAGGCTGGGACATCTGTGCAGTGTCAGACCAAAAAGATCAAACCCAATAAGAGTCAAGCTGAATGCTTCTTTTGCAAGAAGCGGAGGCACTGAAAGAGGAACTGTCCCCAGTACATTGCCTCACTAGACCCGAACAGACAGAGAAAGCAGCAAGTTATTGCTGGACAAGGTATTTATATGATAACTCCTTGTAATTTCTCTATTTGTGATATAACTGACTGGGTAATGGATACCGGTAGCCCTTACCATATTTGTAATTCGTTGTAGGGGTTGCAGGTCAGTAGGAGATTCGAGCAAGGCGAGAGGTTCCTGAATGTTGGAGATGGAAGACCAGTTCCAGTTCTAGCATTAGGAATCTTGAAACTTGTATTTGAATCCCATATCGTTATTCTTAATGATTGTTATTTCTGTCCTAGTTTCTTTTTAAATGTCATTTCTGTAGGCCTTCTGGCCAAAAATGATAATGAAATTTCAATAAAGAAACAAATTTGTAATATCATTAAGAATGATGTTACTATTTTTTGTGGACATTTGAATAATGGTGTGTATATGTTATCACAATCTGTTAATGTAGTCTATTCAACTAGCAAGCACCCTAGATTAGATAGTGTATCAGATATCTACTTATGGCACTGTAGGCTAGGTCATATAAACAAGAACAGAATAAACAGATTGACTCAAGAGAGAATCCTCGAAGTCAGTGATTGTGAATCACTTCCAACCTGTGAGTCTTGTCTTCTTGGTAAAATGATCAAGTCACCTTTTACTGGAAAAGGTGAGAGAGCTACTGAGCTCTTGGGCCTAGTACATACTGATGTATGCGGGCCCATGAGCACCAGTGCTAGAGGTGGATATTTCTACTTCATAACTTTCACGGATGACCTATCCCGATATGGATATGTCTATCTGATGAAACATAAGTCGGATTCATTTGAAATATTCAAACGATTCCAAAGTGAAGTAGAAAAATAAACTGGGAAGAGTATTAAAACTCTTTAATCTGATCGAGGAGGAGAATACCTTTCTAGTGAATTTCTCACATATCTAGGAGAGAATGGGATTCTCTCCCAATGGACTCCTCCAGGAACACCACAGCATAATGGTGTGTCTGAAAGGAGGAATCGGACTCTGTTAGACATGGTCCAATCCATGATGGGTTTTGCTAGCTTGCCGATATCCTTCTGGGGATATGCACTTGAGTCGACCTGTTATCTGTTAAATACAATTTCAAGTAAGTCTGTAATTAAGACTCCATATGAGATATGGACAGGACGTAAGCCAGTACTTTCACACCTTAGGGTCTGGGGGTGCCCGGCCTATGTCAAACGATTAGTCACAGACAAACTTGGACCTAGGTCTGACAAATACTCATCATAGGATACCCCAAAGAGACAAAAAGATATTTTTTCTACCATGCTGATGAACAAAAGGTGTTCGTCAGCCTTAAGGCAATCTTTTTAGAAAAGGAGTTCCTTGGTGAAGGAACCGTTGCCTCTAAGGTTGAACTTGATGAAGTTCAATAGGTAGAAGGACCGACACCAATAGTTGAACCTGAGTCGGATATGATTAGATCAGATCCGAAGCCTAATGTACCTGCACCATTAAGGTGATCCGGTAGAGTACCGCATCAGCCGGACAGATACTACGGTTTTCTTGGTCCGGGATGGTGATCCCATCGAACTTGATGAGAATAATGAGGATCCGATCACCTATATGGATGCAATGCAGAGACCTGATTTTGAGAAATAGCTTGAAGCCATAAAATTCAAAATGGAGTCCATGAAGGTCAACGATGTATGGACATTGGTTGACCCACCTGAAGGGGTTAAACCCATTGGATGTAAATGGATCTTCAAAAGGAAGAGGGGCGCAGATGGAAAGGTGGAGACCTATAAAGCCCATCTGGTCGCCAAGGGGTATCATCAATGTTATGGTATTGACTATGACGAGACATTTTCCCCTGTGGCAATGCTCAAATCCATTCGGATAATGCTTGCAATAGCTTCCCATCTGGATTATGAGATCTGACAGATGGATGTAAAGACAGCTTTCCTGAATGGAGAGCTGACCGAAGAGGTGTATATGATACAACCTGAAGGGTTTACATCCACAGATGAGTCCAAGGTGTGCAAGCTTCAGAGATCCATTTATGGATTGAAGCAAGCTTCTCGGAGTTGGAACATGCATTTTGATAAGGTGATCAAAACGTATGGCTTCATTAAGAATGGAGAAGAGCCCTGCATCTATAAATGGGCAAATGGTCCAGTTGTGGTATTCCTTATCTTGTACGTGGATGACATTCTCTTAATCGGGAATGACATCCCCACACTACAGGGAATAAAAGTTTGGTTGTCATCACAGTTCTCCATGAAGGACTTGGGTGAAGCATCCTACATCCTAGGGATGAAGATCTATAGGGATAGATCTAAAAGAATGCTTGGGATATCCCAGTCCATGTACATAGACACTGTGCTGAAAAGGTTCAGTATGGAGAATTTCAAGAAGGGCTATCTACCGATAGGCCATGGAATTTCTCTCTCTAAGAAGGATTTTCCGACAACTCCTGAAGAGAGAGAGCGTATGAGTAGAGTCCCATATGCTTCAGTCGTGAGATCTATCATGTACGCCATGACATGTACAAGATCAGATGTGGCATACTCACTAGGAGTAGTGAGTAGATACCAATCTGATCCTGAAGAAAATCACTGGAAAGTAGTTAAAGCCATCCTTAAGTATTTGAGAAATACTAAGGACTAATGGTTGGTTTATGGTGAGTCAGATCTGAAACTTGTGGGGTTCACAGACTCCAGCTTCCAATCTGACCATGATGACAGCAGGAGTGTGTTGGGTTATATCTTTACTCTGAATGGTGGAGCCATCTGCTGGAAGAGTTCCAAGCAGCATACTATGGCAGACTCTGTTTGTGAAGCGGAGTACATCGCAGCATCAGATGCCGTGAAGGAAGCTATGTGGCTGAGGAAATTCATCAACGAGCTCGGAGTAGCACCCTCCCTCGATGGTCCGGTCTTGCTCTACTGCGACAGCACTGGAGCCATAGCTCAGCCGAAGGAACCCAAAGCACATCAGCGAACGAAGCACATCTTGCACCGCTTCCACCTGGTCCGGGAGATCGTGGATCGAGGTGACGTCGACCTTCAGAAGATTGACGGAAAGGAGAACCTAGCCGACCCCTTCACTAAAGCCCTGGCGATAAAGGAGTTCGACAACCACAAGTCGAAGATAAGTATTAGATACTGTGCCGAGTGGCTTTAGGACAAGTGGGAGTTGTTGGGAAATGTGTCCCAAAAAGCCAATCATCAAGCTGTTGACGGTTGAGCAACCAAGTATTATAATTGATTTGTTAATAAATAAAATATATTTGGCATCTTCATCATAAGCTTTCATCTTCTAATGAACTCCGTTGTTATGATGAAGTCCTTAGGACTATTTAAGTTCGATAAAGAGAGAATTTATCGATTAGTCCTTAAAACTGTTCACGACCAAATGATAAGCTGTTAATAAGGACGACAGCTTCTATCGAGCATAGGTCGCTGTAGGCCATATGGGTTGGTTGTCCTCTTAACCAAAGAGTGTGGAGACACTGGTATGGCATACAGATGAGATGTAAGGGTACATCATCATTGAACGTGACCAACTTCAGAGTATTCTGCTGTCGAAAATATCTCTGATGGGATATAGGTATAAGTGTCCCTTAGACCTGAGATCGCCTCAGTGACTTGCAAGTAACTCACTGTGCTTTGGTATTGGACTAAATGAATTTCTAATTCAGGGATGGAAGGCTTCTGGGCACAGTCAAGTACTTGCGAAGTCAGAGTGTGATCGAGATGAGATTGACCACTCCAAGAGTTGGAGAAGAATGAGTCGCTGTATTTCAATTTAGCAAAACCTTGGTCAGGGTAATTCGTCAGATGGATTTGATATTTTGAAATACAATGTGGACAACCTGATCAGAGTTGACAATTGAACTCTGGGGTGTCCTATGATCATTTTGGTCAAGGGGATGAATTATATGAAAACTATATCCGCATGGGTTCTAAGGATGTTGTTCTACACATTCGACCTATCCGGTCGTCGGATACCATTGCTAGATGGTCACTTCGATTGGTACAGAAATTTATTTCTATACTACCGACTTAGGTTCGGACCTATGAGGTCACACACATTTGGGTTCATGATCCGATCAGATGGTTGATCAATGATTAAGAATCGTTCTAGGGTTAAATGATCAATACGATTGACATTTAACCCAGTGCAAGTATTGCAGGAGGATCGATTAGCAATTCGATTACTAATTGGCTTAATTTGATTAAGCCAATGGGCTGAGATTAAGTCTAATTAAATATAATTTAATTAGATTTGGTTTGGGCTTGATTGGATCAAGTCCAATTAGTTTATTGGATAAGCCAAGTGCAAGAAAAAACTAGTCCTAGTTCAACTAGAACTTGGTTCAATCTAATTTCTAATTTGATTAGAAGATTAAATCAGATTTAAATCTAATTTAATCTGATTAAATTTGTTTCTTAATTGGGTTAAGACCTATTTTAATTAGGTTGATCTAATTTTGGTTTGATTTGGTTTGGGAAACCAAATTAAAATCAGTCATAAGATAGAATCCTAGTAAGACTAGGATTCCACCTTGCGCCACATAAGCCTTCCCCATGCCCTCTCTCTTATTCAAGGCCAATCTCCACTTATTTTATGTGACAAAAGCCCTCTCCCAGGTCTTTCCCACATTCACAAAAGGTCTCCTCTCTTCTTTCTTACATGGAAGGTGGTTTGGATCAAATCAAAAAGGAATAAGTTTGGATTTCGAATTCTATGAGATAGAGTTTTAGAAATCCAAAACTCTTTCAATTTTGTACCGAATTTATCTAAATTTTTTTTTAAATTTTCATGGCTTTTAGGGTACACATTGTGAATCCTTTTCTGATGATCCATGAATGAAAATAAGGAGGAGGTTCTCAAGAGTTGGGCACCCCTTAACTTGCCATGTTTGGATAAGCCTTGACTAGGTATTTGACCTAGACAAGGACTCTATCATATCTCTCTATATAAAATAAGTTTCTTCATAAAATTTTATAAGAAGATAGAGATTTGAGAGACCTTTGGGCCATCCAAAAATCAGAGAGAAAGACCTTTGGGTCGTAGAGATATAAAAGATGCAAGTTAGGGTGTCTAGAGAGAAAAATGTGAAGAAGAAGAGGGTCTTCTTCTAGGGTTTTTTGTTTTCATATCTTTCCTCCCTCCATCTTGAGTTTCCTGAGAGCGTCTCAGATCTAAAACTCCTCCTTTTACTTCCATCTTTGGAAGAGTCCAAATCAAGAAGAAGGAGGCACCTGATCAACCATCAAAGAAGGATCAGTGCAGTACTAGCATACTGTGCTGATTTCCTGAAGCAAAACTTTTGATCGAGATTCGTGGGCTCATGTGGATGACTCCTAGAGGTCGGACGCATGTGTGGCTTGCAACATCATCCTTAAGCCTGGATCAGTGAGGTTAGAGCATCTAACTTGCAAGGTAATAGATCTGATCTATTGTTTAATACATACATTAGATGTGGTATAGAAACATGTTGATATAATCAACATGTAGTTCATGCTATATTTATATATTTTAATTTCTAATTTAATGCTATGTAATAATCATGTAATAGGATCATAGATCTAAGGATTTTCTGATTTTAAAAAATAAATTTTGATTTATTTTAGTCTTCCGCTGTATGATCTTGAAAAAGTTTCCAGATCTAATCCTGAAATCCTAGATCTGGTTCCTACAGAGAAGTAGGAGGAGTTTTAGATGTGAGACACTCTTAGAAAACTCACAGATGGAGGAAGGAAAGAGGTGAACATAGCAATCCTGGAAGAAGATCCTCTTCTTCTTCTCTTTGCTCAAACCCAGACACCTAGTTTTGTGTCTATTAGATCTCCATGCCCCAAGACTCTTTCTCCTTGATTTTTGGATACCCCAAAGATCTCTCAATTCTCTATGTTTTACAAAAATTTCATGTAGAAATTCATTTTAAATAGAGAGATATGAAGAGTCCTTATCTAGGTCAAATATCTAGTCAAGGATTATCCAAACAAGGCAAGACAAGGGGCACCCAACTCTAGGGCGTCCCCTCCTTCTTTTTCTACTGTGGACCACCAGCAAAGGGCACATATTATGTGCCATAAAAGTCACAAAAATTTTAAAAAAAATTGGATAAAATCAGTGCCATAAGGAAAGAGTTTTGATTTCCTAAAACTCTATCTCATAGAATTTGAAATCCAAACTAATTCCTACTTTGACTTGATCCACAACCATATTCCATGTAAGAGAGAAAGAGAGAAAAATTTTGGACATGTGTGAAAACCTAAGAGAGAGGGTTTTATCACACAAAATAAGAGAGAGTGGGTGTGGGATAAGAGAGAGTGGGCGTGGTGGACTAAGGTGGCACAAGGTGGAATCCTAGTCTTACTAGGATTTAATCTATGACTTGTTCAAATTTGGTTTCTCAAACCAAATCAAACTAAAACCAAATCAACCTAATTAAAATAGGTCTTAATAAAATTAAGAGCTTAATTTAATCAAATTAAATTAGATTTAAATCTGATTTAATTTTCTGATCAAATCAAAAATTAGGTTGACCCAAGTCCTATTTGAACTAGGACTAGTTTTTCCTTGCACTTGGCTTATCCAATAAATCAATTGGACTTGATCCAATCAAGTCCAAATCAAATTAAATTATATTATATTCAATTAGACTTAATCTCATTCCATTGGCTTAATCAAATTAAGTCAATTAGCAATCAAATTACTAATCGATCCTCCTGCAATACTTGCACTAGGTTAAATGTCAATCGTATTGATCGTTTAACCTTAGAATGATTTTTAATCATTGATCAACCATCTGATCAGATTGTGAACTCTAATGTGTGTGATCTCATAGGTTCAAACCTAAGCCGATAGCATAGGAATAAATTTTTATACCAATCGAAGTGGCCATCTAGTAATAGTACCCGACAGTCGGATAGGTCGAATGTGTAGAATAACATCCTTAGAACCCATACGGACATAGTTTCCATATAATTCATCTCCTTGATCAAAATGCTCATAGGATACCTCAGAGTTCAATTGTCAACTCTGATCAAGTTGTCCACATTGTATTTCAAAATATCAAATCCATCTGATGGATTACCCTGACCAAGGTTTTGCTAAACTGAAATACAGCAACTCATTCTTCTCCAACTCTTGGAGTGGTCAATCCTATCTCGATCACATCTGACTTCGCAAGTACTTGACTGTGCCCAAAAACCATCCATCACTGAATTAGAAATTCAGTTAGTCCAGTACCAAAGCACAGTGAGTTGCTTGCAAGTCACTGAGGCGATCTTAGGTCTAAGAGACACTTATACCTATATCCCATCAGAGACATTCTCGATAGCAGAATGCTTTGGAGTTGGTCACGTTCAATGATAATGTACCATTATATCTCACCTGTATTCCGTACCAATATCTCTACACTCCTTGATTAAGAAGACAATCGATCCATATGGCCTACAGCGACCTATGCTCGATAGAGGCTGTCATCCTTATTAACAGCCTATCATTCGATCGTGAACAGTTTTAAGGACCAATCGATAAATTCTCTCTTTATCGAACCTAAATAGTCCTAAAGACTTCATTATAACAACGGAGTTCATTAGAAGATGAAAACTTATGATGAAAATATCAAAAATATATTTTATTTATTAACAAATCAATTATAATATAAGATTGCTCTGTTGGAAAATGTGTCCCAAAAAGCCAATCGTCAAGCTGTTGACGATTGAGCAACCAAGTATTATAATTGATTTGTTAATAAATAAAATATATTTGGCATCTTCATCATAAGCTTTCATCTTCTAATGAACTCCGTTGTTATGATGAAGTCCTTAGGACTATTTAAGTTCGATAAAGAGAGAATTTATCGATTAGTCCTTAAAACTGTTCACGACCAAATGATAGGCTGTTAATAAGGACGACAGCTTCTATCGAGCATAGGTCGCTGTAGGCCATATGGGTTGGTTGTCCTCTTAACCAAAGAGTGTGGAGATACTGGTATGGCATACAGGTGAGATGTAAGGGTACATCATCATTGAACGTGACCAACTCCAGCGTATTCAGCTGTCAAGAATGTCTCTGATGGGATATAGGTATAAATGTCCCTTAGACTTGAGATCGCCTCAGTGACTTGCAAGCAACTCACTGTGCTTTGGTACTGGACTAACTGAATTTCTAATTCAGAGACGAAAGGCTTCTGGGCACAATCAAGTACTTGCAAAGTCAGAGTGTGATCGAGATGGGATTGACCACTCCAAGAGTTGGAGAAGAATGAGTCACTATATTTCAATTTAGCAAAACCTTGGCCAGGGTAATCCATCAGATGGATTTGATATTTTGAAATACAATGTGGACAACCTGATCAGAGTTGACAGTTGAACTCTGGGGTGTTCTATGATTATTTTGATCAAGGGGATGAATTATATGAAAACTATATCCGCATGGGTTCTAAGGATGTTGTTCTATACATTCGACCTATCCGATCGTCGGGTACCATTGCTAGATGGTCACTTCGATTGGTACAAAAATTTATTCCTGTGCTACCGACTTAGGTTCGGACCTATGAGGTCACACACATTAGAGTTCATAATCCGATCGGATGGTTGATCAACGATTAAGAATCATTCTAGGGTTAAATGATCAATACGATTGATATTTAACCTAGTGCAAGTGCTACAGGAGGATCGATTAGCAATTTGATTGCTAATTGACTTAATTTGATTAAGCCAATGGGTTGAGATTAAGTTTAATTAAATATAATTTAATTAGATTTAGTTTGGGGTTGATTGGATCAAGTCCAATTGGTTTATTGGATAAGCCAAGTGCAAGGAAAAAACTAGTCCTAGTTCAACTAGGACTTGGGTCAATCTAATTTCTAATTTGATTAGAAAATTAAATCAGATTTAAATTTAATTTAATCTGATTAAATTAGATTCTTAATTAGATTACAACCTATTTTAATTAGGTTGATCTAATTTTGGTTTGATTTGATTTGGAAAACCAAATTAAAACAAGTCATAAGATAGAATCCTAGTAAGACTAGGATTCCACCTTGCGCCACATAAGCCTTCCCCACGCCCTCTCTCTTATTCAACGCCAATCTCCACTTATTTTGTGTAACAAAAGCCCTCTCCCAGGTCTCTCCCATATTCACAAAAGGTTTTCTCTCTTCTTTCTTACATGGAAGGTGGTTTGGATCAAATCAAAAAGGAATAAGTTTGGATTTCGAATTCTATGAGATAGAGTTTTAGAAATCCAAAACTCTTTCAATTTTGTACCGAATTTATCCAAATTTTTTTTAGAATTTTCATGGATTTTAGGGTACATATTGTGCATCCTTTTCTGATGATCCATGCATGAAAATAAGGAGGAGGTGCTCAAGAGTTGGGCGCCCCTTAACTTGCCATGTTTGGATAAGCCTTGACTAGGTATTTGACCTAGACAAGGACTCTATCATATCTCTCTATATAAAATAAGTTTTTTCATAAAATTTTAGGAGAAGATAGAGATTTGAGAGACCTTTGGGCCATCCAAAAATTAGAGAGAAATACCTTTGGATCGTAGAGATATAAAAGATGCAAGTTAGGGTGTCTAGAGAGAAAAATGTGAAGAAGAAGAGGGTCTTCTTCTAGGGTTTTTTGTTTTCATATCTTTCCTCCCTCCATCTTGAGTTTCCTGAGAGTGTCTCGGATCTAAAAGTCCTCCTTTTACTTTCCATCTTTGAAAGAGTCCAAATCAAGAAGAAGGAGGCACCTGATCAACCATCAAAGAAGGATCAGTGCAGTACTAGCATACTGTGCTGATTTCCTGAAGCAGGACTTTTGATCGAGATTCGTGGGCTCGTGTGGATGACTCCTAGAGGCCGGATGCATGTGCGGCTTGCAACATCATCCTTAAGCCCGGATCAGTGAGGTTAGAGCATCTAACTTGCAAGGTAATAGATCTGATCTATTGTTTAATACATACATTAGATGTGGTATAGAAACATGTTGATACGATCAACATGTAGTTCATGCTATATTTATATATTTTAATTTTTGATTTAATGCTATGTAATAATCATGTAATAGGATCTTAGATCTAGGAATTCTTTATTTTTAAAAAATAAATTTTGATTTATTTTAGTCTTCCGCTGTATGATCTTGAAAAAGTTTCAAGATCTAACCCTGAAACCCTAGATCTGGTTCCTTTCAATTGGTATCAGAGCCTAGGTTCTTTATTACATGATTATTTATATATACTTAGATTATTTCTTAGATTAGATCTAATTTATAATTTGATTATTAAATCTAAAATTAAAATTTTAGATCAATCACGAACTGCAAGGTTGTCCTGCTGTAAGGTTTACCCCTTACAGTACAAAGGTTGTCCTAGTTTGTGTAGATCTATCTTTAATCATAAATTTGTTAGATATGATCTAGATTAAATTTATGATTTATTAGATTTAAAAGATGTTTAAATCTGAAATAAAATCTCTTTGTTAATAATTTTTGTGCAAAAAAATTGTTTAAAGTTGAAATTGTTTCAATTACATGAACCTGTTTAGATTAGATCTAAAGTAGTTTCATGTTTATTTCACTTGTATCTTGATTATGAATCAAATATGCAATATGGTTGGTAGAATCATATTGTAAAATTATTTTACAGATATAAAAATTATTTTTTGAAAAGCCAAACCCAACCCTCAGCCCAAAACTTAATTAAGAATTAAGAAGTTGTTTGATTAGGTTCTAGGATTGTGAATTGAAGAACCTAAGACACAAATCATAACACATTGGGTTAATGGGTTAGTAGGAATTAGGTCCATTAATTGGGTTAGACCTATGGTTTGATTAAAGATGGACTTAATTAGAGAATTGACTAAATCTAATCAATTGTTGTCTTAGATTAGGTCAAGGATTCTCTAGATCAATTACAATAGTTGTAGTTGGTCAAGTCCATGTCTTTAACGAGAACCAAATGAACTTGATTCTTGGCTAAGCAGTCTAGCACGAACTGTTAGGTTGATCTAATCGAAACTGATTAAACCAGTTGGTGTCTAAGGTAAACCAGACTGGTAGTTTTTAATTGGGAGCCTGCTTACCTGGCCATTTCTGATGATGTCTAAGGCAAGCTTTGGCAGACCCTCCCACTGATCGAACTTATCTGGCCTCTTGGTGAAATTATGTTTTGATTGGATCACTTGACTATTCGAGCTGACCCATGTCAGCTAGGTAAATCAGTGTGACTGATTTAGGTGCTCCTAGACCAGCCCTTTTAATGGTCTCCCTTAAGCTGACTTGGTGAAGCCAGTGGGAGGATCATGATAAGCTGGTTCATCTGACCTCATCCTCTATATTATTTAAATCTTCTAAAATTATTAGGTCCTTAAAATGATAAAGTTATGGAGATAACTGAGTCATTGCCTTCCATTAAGGTGTTTGATAATGAGTCCATTAACTCAATAATCATTGCAGACCCAAAGGCCTGGTGCTTGTTGACTAATGAAATTATCACTCATCATATGATGACTTGGAAGTGTCTCTCTAATGGTGGTTAGGTGAGCCAACCAAAGTTGGGCTTAATCATTCGTTGGTTAGATACACCAAGTATGATCATGTTAATGGTTGGACCTAACCGGATCCTTACAGTAGAGGCCAAAGCCTACTGATTAGATTTCTGGGGCAAAATTAAAATTACTAGAAATTATTTAGAGGAACAATTGGTTATGAACCTACCCTTAGATGTACATGGGTTGGCCAACCAAAGTTGGGCTTGTGTGCAGTCTAAGTGGATTCTAGTACCCACTAAGGAATTAGGGTAATTCCTTGAATTGGAGGTAGAGGCTACCAATTCGAATAAAATAGTGGGAGAAACCTTTTGATTAAAGTCCAAATCTTTAGATTTAATGAATCAATTACTAATTAGGTTATGGTTCTCTTTTTATGTAAATATGGCCACTTCCCTATCACTCCGATCATTGTTGGACAATGATAAGTTGGTGGGACCCAACTTCGATAGCTGGTACCGAAAGTTGAAGATAGTCCTGGAGCATGAACGGATCCTATATGTGATAATAGATCCTGCACCTGGGGAGCCAACTGTCAATGCACGTGGAACAGTCAGAGACACTTACCAGAAGTGGCTCAGTGATCGGACCACGGTGTGCTGTATCATGCTGGCTGCTATGAGCGACGAGTTCAGTCGCAAATTTGAGACGGCTCAGCCAAAGGACATGCTTCAAGTGTTGGAGGATGCCTTTGGCACACCCGATGACGTGGAGAGGCACAAGACTAGTTGTGCCATCTTCAACGCCAAAATACGGGATGGTGCCTCTGTCACTGATCATGTATTGTACATGATCGAGCTGATGGAACGATTGAGCAAGCTCGACTTTTCCCTTGCATGAGCAGCTTGGGAAAAATGCAATACTGAACTCGCTGCCCAAGTCTTATCTCCCATTCCTCACTCATTATAGAATGACAAAGCCTGAAGAGAACTACCACGAATTACTGGGGTTGCTTCAGAACTTTGAGAAGGATCACCAACTTCACAATGAGTCAGTGAACTCAGTGGGAGGTTCATCTTCTGGTTCTCGAACCTTTAAGAAAGGGAAGAAGAACAAGAAGAAGAAAGTGAAGAAGGTGTAAGTTCAGGCTGGGACATCAGTGCAGAGCCAGACCAAAAAGATCAAGCTTGATAAGAGTCTATTCAAATGGCAAGCACCCTAGATTAGATAATGTGTCAGATATCTACTTATGGCACTGTAGGCTAGGTCATATAAACAAGAACAGAATAAACATGTTGACTCAAGAGAGAATCCTCGAAGTCAGTGATTGTGAATCACTTCCAACTTGTGAGTCCTGTCTTCTTGATAAAATGACCAAGTCATCTTTTACTGGAAAAGGTGAAAGAGCTACTGAGCTCTTGGGCCTAGTACATACTAATGTATGCGGGCCCATGAGCACCAGTGCTAGAGGTGGATATTTCTACTTCATAACTTTCATGGATGACCTATCCCGATATGGATATGTCTATCTGATAAAACATAAGTCGGATTCATTTGAAATGTTCAAACGATTTCGAAGTGAAGTAGAAAAATAAACTGGAAAGAGTATTAAAATTCTTCGATCTGATCGAGGAGGAGAATACCTTTCTAGTGAATTTTTCACATATCTAGGAGAGAATGGGATTCTCTATCAATGGACTCCTCCAGAAACACCACAGCATAATGGTGTGTCTGAAAGGAGGAATCGGACTCTGTTAGACATGGTCCGATCCATGATGGGTTTTTGCTAGCTTGCTGATATCCTTCTGGGGATATGCACTCGAATCGGTCTGTTATCTGTTAAATAGAGTTCCAAGTAAGTCTGTAATTAAAACTCCATATGAGATATGGACGGGACGTAAGCCAGCACTTTTACACCTTGGGTCTGGGGGTGCACGACCTATGTCAAACGATTAGTCACAGACAAACTTGGACCTAGGTCTGACAAATGCTCATTCATAGGGTACCCCAAAGAGACAAAAGGATATTTCTTTTACCATGCTGATGAACAAAAGGTGTTCGTCAGCCTTAAGGCAATCTTTTTAGAAAAGGAGTTCCTTGGTGAAGGAACCGTTGCCTCTAAGGTTGAGCTTGATGAAGTTCAACAGGTAGAAGGACCGACACCAATAGTTGAACCAGAGTCGGATATGATTAGATCAGATCCGAAGCCCAATGTACCTGCACCATTAAGGTGATCCGGTAGAGTACCGCATCAGCCGGACAGATACTACGATTTTCTTGGTCCGGGATGGTGATCCCATCGAACTTGATGAGAATAATGAGGATCCGATCACCTATATAGATGCAATGCAGAGACCTGATTCTGAGAAATGGCTTGAAGCCATAAAATCCGAAATGGAGTCCATGAAGGTCAACGATGTATGGACATTGGTTGACCCACCTGAAGGGGTTAAACCCATTGGGTGTAAATGGATCTTTAAATGGAAGAGGGGCGCAGATGAAAAGATGGAGACCTATAAAGCCCATCTGGTCGCCAAGGGGTATCGTCAATGTTATGGTATTGACTATGACGAGACATTTTCCCCTGTGGCAATGCTCAAATCCATTCGGATAATGCTTGCAATAGCTATCCATCTGGATTATGAGATCTGACAGATGGATGTAAAGACAGCTTTCCTGAATGGAGAGCTGACCGAAGAGGTGTATATGATACAACCTGAGGGGTTTACATCCACAGATGAGTCCAAGGTGTGCAAGCTTTAGAGATCCATTTATGGATTGAAGCAAGCTTCTCGGAGTTGAAATATGCATTTTGATAAGGTGATCAAAACGTATGGCTTCATTAAGAATGGAGAAGAGCCCTGCATCTATAAATGGGCAAATGGTCCAGTTGTGGTGTTCTTTGTCTTGTACGTGGATGATATTCTCTTAATCGGGAATGACATCCCCGGACTACAGGGAATAAAAATTTGTTTGTCATCACAGTTCTCCATGAAGGACTTGGGTGAAGCATCCTACATCCTAGGGATGAAGATCTATAGGGATAGATCTAAAAGAATGCTTGGGTTATCTCAGTCCATGTACATAGACACTGTGCTGAAGAGGTTCAGCATGGAGAATTCCAAGAAGGGCTATCTATCGATAGGCCATGGAATTTCTCTCTCTAAGAAGGATTGTCCGACAACTCCTGAAGAGAGAGAGCGTATGAGTAGAGTCCCATATGCTTCAGCCGTGGGATCTATCATATACGCCATGACATGTACAAGACCAGATGTGGCATACTCACTAGGAGTAGTGAGTAGATACCAATCTGATCCTGAAGAAAATCACTGGAAAGTGGTTAAAGCCATCCTTAAGTATTTGAGAAATACTAAGGACCAATGGTTGGTTTATGGCGAGTCAGATCTGAAACTTGTCGGGTTCACAGACTCTAGCTTCCAATCTGACCATGATGATAGCAGGAGCGTGTTGGGTTATATCTTTACTCTGAATGGTGGAGCCATCTGCTGTAAGAGTTTCAAGCAGCATACTATGGCAGACTCTGTTTGTGAAGCAGAGTACATCGCAGCATCGGATGCCGCAAAGGAAGCTGTGTGGCTGAGAAAATTCATCAACGAGCTCGGAGTAGCACCCTCCCTCGATGGTCCAGTCCTGCTCTACTGTGACAGCACTGGTGCCATAGCTCAGGTGAAGGAACCCAAAGCACATCAGCGGACGAAGCACATCTTGCACCGCTTCCACCTGGTCCGAGAGAACGTCGACCTTCAGAAGATCGACGGAAAGGAGAACCTAGCCGACCCCTTCACTAAAGCCCTGGCGATAAAGGAGTTCGACAACCACAAGTCGAAGATGGGTATTAGATACTGTGCCGAGTGGCTTTAGGACAAGTGGGAGTTGTTGGGAAATGTGTCCCAAAAAGCCAATCGTCAAGCTGTTGACGGTTGAGCAACCAAGTATTGTAATTGATTTGTTAATAAATAAAATATATTTGGCATCTTCATCATAAGCTTTCATCTTCTAATGAACTCCGTTGTTATGATGAAGTCCTTAGGACTATTTAAGTTCGATAAAGAGAGGATTTATCGATTAGTCCTTAAAACTGTTCACGACCAAATGATAGGCTGTTAATAAGGACGACAGCTTCTATCGAGCATAGATCACTGTAGGCCATATGGGTTGGTTGACCTCTTAACCAAAGAGTGTGGAGACACTGGTATGGCATACAGGTGAGATGTAAGGGTACATCGTCATTGAACGTGACCAACTCCAGCGTATTCTGCTGTCAAGAATGTCTCTGATGGGATATAGGTATAAGTGTCCCTTAGACTTGAGATCGCCTCAGTGACTTGCAAGCAACTCACTGTGCTTTGGTACTGGACTAACTGAATTTCTAATTCAGGGATGGAAGGCTTCTGGGCACTGTCAAGTACTTGTGAAGTCAGAGTGTGATCGAGATGGGATTGACCACTCCAAGAGTTGGAGAAGAATGAGTCGCTGTATTTCAATTTAGCAAAACCTTGGCCAGGGTAATCCATCAGATGTGGACAACCTGATCAGAGTTGACAGTTGAACTCTGGGGTGTCCTATGATCATTTTGGTCAAGGGGATGAATTATATGAAAACTATATCCACATGGGTTCTAAGGATGTTGTTCTATACATTCGACCTATCCGATCGTCGAGTACCATTGCTAGATGGGCACTTCGATTGGTATAAAAATTTATTCCTGTGCTACCAGCTTAGGTTCGGACCTATGAGGTCACACACATTAGAGTTCATAATTCGATCGATGGTTGATCAACGATTAAGAATCATTCTAGGGTTAAATGATCAATACGATTGACATTTAACCCAGTGCAAGTGTTGCAGGAAGATCGATTAGCAATTCGATTGCTAATTGACTTAATTTGATTAAGCCAATGGGCTGAGATTAAGTCTAATTAAATATGATTTAATTAGATTTGGTTTGGGCTTGATTGGATCAAGTCCAATTGGTTTATTGGATAAGCCAAGTGCAAGAAAAAAACTAGTCCTAGTTCAACTAGGACTTGGGTCAATCTAATTTCTAATTTGATTAGAAAATTAAATTAGATTTAAATCTAATTTAATCTGATTAAGTTAGGTTTTTAATTGGGTTAAGACCTATTTTAATTAGGTTGATCTAATTTTGGTTTGATTTGGTTTGGAAAACCAAATTAAAACAAGTCATAAGATAGAATCCTAGTAAGACTAGGATTCCACCTTGCGCCACATAAGCCTTCCCCATGCCCTCTCTCTTATTCAATGCCAATCTCCACTTATTTTGTGTGACAAAAGCCCTCTCCCAGGTCTCTTTCACGTTCACAAAAGGTTTCCTCTCTTCTTTCTTACATGGAAGGTGGTTTGGATCAAATCAAAAAGGAATAAGTTTGGATTTCGAATTCTATGAGATAGAGTTTTGGAAATCCAAAACTCTTTCAATTTTGCACCGAATTTATTCAGATTTTTTTTTAGAATTTTTGTGGCTTTTAGGATATACATTGTGCACCCTTTGCTGGTGATCCATGCATAAAAATATGGAGGAGGTGCTCTAGAGTTGGGCGCCCCTTAACTTGCCATGTTTGGATAAGCCTTGACTAGGTATTTGACCTAGACAAGGACTCTATCATATCTCTCTGTATAAAATGAGTTTCTTTGTAAAATTTTAGGAAAAGATGGAGATTTGATAGACCTTTGGGCCATCCAAAAATCAGAGAGAAAGACCTTTGGGTCGTGGAGATATAAAAGACACAAGTTAGGGTGTCTAGAGAGAAAAATGTGAAGAAGAAGAGGGTCTTCTTCTAGGATTTTTTGTTTTTATATCTTTCCTCCCTCCATCTTGAGTTTCCTGAAAGCGTCTCAGATTTAAAACTCTTCCTTTTACTTTCCATCTTTGGAAGAGTCCAAATCAAGAAGAAGGAGGCACCTGATCAACCATCAAAAAAGGATCAGCGCAGTACTAGCATACTGTGCTGATTTCCTGAAGCAGGACTTCTGATCGAGATTCGTGGGCTCGTGTGGATGACTCCTAGAGGCTGGACACATGTGCGGCTTGCAACATCATCCTTAAGCCCGGATCAGCGAGGTTAGAGAATCTAACTTGCAAGGTAATAGATCTGATCTATTGTTTAATACATACATTAGATGTGGTATAGAAACATGTTGATATGATCAACATGTAGTTCATGCTATATTTATATATTTTAATTTTTGAT
The DNA here is from genome assembly GCF_000442705.2 of Elaeis guineensis. NCBI lineage: Eukaryota > Viridiplantae > Streptophyta > Magnoliopsida > Arecales > Arecaceae > Elaeis > Elaeis guineensis. The sequence continues at coordinate 18,777,249 of NC_026007.2, read as the reverse complement.
TTAATGCTATGTAATAATCATGTAATAGGATCTTAGATCTAGGGATTCTATATTTTTAGAAAATAAATTTTGATTTATTTTAGTCTTCCGCTGTATGATCTTGAAAAAGTTTCAAGATCTAACCCTGAAACCCTAGATCTGGTTCCTTTCATGCTCGACCGTCAATAGATTGATGATTGGCTTTTAGGGCATATTTTCCAACACAAGAGAAGGTCAACAACTAAAGGGAGCCGAGTAAAGAAAAAGAAAAAGATCAGCCCATCATTTGTTATGAGTGCAAGAAGCCGGGACTCTTCAGATCAGAATGTCTCCAGCTCAAGAAAGGTCAAAAGAAGTTCAAGAAGAAAAAGGCTATGATGGCTACATGGAGCGACAGTGATGACTCCATCACAGATAAAGAATCTCATAAAGAAGCCAACCTGTGCCTTATAGCACATGAAAATGAGGTAACCCCAAGAACTCAAAATGAATTTATTTATGATAAACTGTTAGAAGTTTTTCATAAATTTTTAGATGATCTAAAAGAATTAGGAATAAAAATTAAAAATTAAAAATTAAAAATTAAAAATACCAAGTATTAGCTAAATAAAAAGAAGAAGTTGATAAGAAAAATAAAAAATTAGAACTAAAGAATCAGTCTCTAATAAAAGAAAAAGATGAACTTTTTAGTCAAAATGAAACTCTTGTAAAAGAAAATCAAAAACTAAAGGAAGAGGTAACCAAGTTAAAATCTATTGTTAACAAATTTATATTAAGTTAAAATAAACTTCAGATGATCATTGACAGTCAAAAAGTTATATATGATAAAGCCAGACTTGGCTATAACACTCTAAGACAATAAAAATTTTTAAAAAATATTTTTGTCAATACATCTATAAAAAAAATTATCCAATATTATTTGTTTTAAATGTGGCAAAGTAGGATATAACGCTTATTCATATTTATTAAATAAATTCGATGATAGAAATATTAAGAAAATATGGATTCTAAAAGGAACCATTGTGATCAACCCCAAAAGATTCAAGTTAGCTTGGATATCTAAGATTAAAATTTGATTTTATGTGTGCAGGTGTGTCTTGCATCCCAAGCAATAAAATAGAAGTGGTATCTCGATAGTGGATGCTCAAGACACATGACTGGTGATGAATCTCAATTCATCATATTAGAAGCCAGGAATGGAGGGATGGTCACTTTTAGAGATAATGGTAAAGAAAAGATCATCAACATTGATAATATTAGTATCACTCCCTCAATTTGTATTGAAAATGTATTACTTGTTGATGGTCTTAAGCATAGTCTCTTAAGTATTAGTCAATTATGTGATAAAGGTTACAAAGTAGTTTTTGAATCATCTATGTGCATTGTAACTAATCTCTCTGATGTTAGCACTAGATTCATTGGATATAGATATGGCAATGTATATATAGTTGATTTGAATAATCTCTCCTTACAAAACATGCAATATTTTGTGGCCATGAATGCTAAAATTAATGAGACTAGTTGGCTTTGGCACCGTAGGCTCACACATATTAGTATGACACACTTTCTAAAATCATTAAAAAAGATTTGATTTTTGATTTGCCAAAAATTAATTTTGACAAAGACAAAATTTATGATGCATGTCAATTAGGTAAACAAACAAGAGTTTTCTTTAAATCTAAAAATATTATTTTAACTTTTAAACCTCTAGAACTCTTACATATGGATTTATTTGGTCCTACAAGGACAACTAGTCTAGAAGGAAAAAGATATGATTTTGTAATCATTGATAATTTTTTATGTTTTACTTGGATTTTATTTTTAGCTTTTAAGGATGAAGCATTTTCAGCATTCTTTAAATTTTATCGAAAGTTTTCGAATGAAAAAGGTTTACCAATTATTTTTATTTGAAGTGATCATGGCACTGAATTTAAAAATAAAAATTTTAAAAAATTTTGTGATGAAAAGGGCATAGATCATAACTTCTTAGTACCTAGAATACCATAATAAAATGGAGTTGTTGAAAGAAAAAATAGAACCCTAGAAGAAATGGTCCGTACCATATTATGTGAAAGCAAGCTCCCAAAGTACTTTTGGGCAGAAGTAATTAACATAGCATGTTACATTCTAAACCGTGCCTTAATAAGATCAATTTTAAAGAAAACACCTTATGAATTATGGAAGGATAGAAAACCTAATGTAGGCTATTTTCATATTTTTAATTATCGATGTTTTATTTTGAATAATGGCAAAGATAGCTTAGGTAAATTTGATGCTAAATCTGATGAAGCTATCTTTCTTGGTTATTCCACTTCTAGCAAAACTTTTAGAGTATTTAATAAAAGAACACTGATAGTGGAAGAGTCAATTCATGTAGTTTTTGATAAAACTAATGATCTTTCATCAAAAAAGAGAGATGGTGCTGATGATGCAGGTATTATAGAAGATAGAATGAAAAAGCTCACCATCAATGACTCAGATGAGCAAAGTAAAGATCAATTGGATGAAAAATATGAGGTTAAAAGCATCTTTGATCAGAACATTCAAGAACAACCTCAAGATACAGGTAATCTTTCAAGAGAATGAATGTATGTCCACAATCATCCCAAAAAATTAATAATTAGTGATTCGACACCAAGAGTAAGAACTAAATCCTCACTTAGAGATGTTTGTAATTATGTAGCTTTTGTTTCACATCTAGAACCTAAAACAATAGATGAAGCTAAACAAGACCATAACTGGATAATTGCCATGCAAGAAGAGCTAAACCAATTTGAAAGAAATAATATATGGATACTAGTTGCTAGACCTAAAAATCACCTTATAATAGAAACTAAATGGGTATATTGGAACAAGTTAGATGAAGATGAAAATGTAAAAAGAAACAAAGTAAGATTAGTTGCTAAAGGATACAATCAACAAGAAGAAATTAATTTTGATGAAATATTTGCTCCTATTGCTAGACTAGAAGCCATAAGAATGCTGTTTGCTTTTGCTTACTTTATGAACTTTAAATTATTTCAAATGGATGTTAAAAGTGCTTTTCTAAATGATTATATTGCTGAAGAAGTATATGTAGAACAACCTCCAGATTTTGAAAGTCATAAATTTTTAGATCATGTATTTAAGTTAAACAAAGCATTATATGATTTAAAACAAGCTCCTAGAGCTTGGTATGAAAGATTAAGTAAATTTTTATTAAAAAATATTTTTTTAAAAAAAAAAATTGATACAACTCTATTTATAAAAAGAAAAGATAAAAAAAAATTAGTTATACAGATATATGTTGATGATATTATATTTGGGTCTACAAATGAAGATTTGTGCCAAAAGTTTGCCAAGCTCATGCGGGGGGAGTTCGAGATGAGCATGATGGGAGAACTTACTTTCTTCCTCGGACTCCAGATTAAACAAATGAAGGAAGGGATCTCCATCACTCAAAGTAAGTACACAAGAGAACTATCAAAGAAATTTGGAATGAAGAGCTCAAAAATTGTAAGTACACCTATGACCCCTTCCTGTAAATTAGAAAAAGATGAGCATGGTAAAAAAATGTTGATTCAAAGCTCTATAGAGGTATGATAGGCTCTTTATTATATCTAACTGCTAGTAGACCTGATATAATATTCAGTGTATGTATGTGTGCTAGATATCAATCTAATCCTAAGGAATCTCACTTAAATGCTGTTAAGAGAATTTTTAGATACTTAAAAGAAACACAAAACCTAAATCTTTGGTTTTCAAAATAATCTTCTATAGACTTAATAGGTTACTCAGATACAGACTTTGCTGGATGTAAACTAGATAGAAAAAATACTAGTGAAACTTGTTAATTTTTAGGGGTGAACTTAATCTCTTGATTTAGCAAGAAGCAAAATTTGGTAGCATTGTCTGCGATCGAGGCCGAATATATTGCAGCCGAAAGTTACTGTGATCAAATCTTGTGGATTAAGCAACAACTCATAGATTTTGGTATTGAACTTAAAAACATCCCAATAAGATGTGATAATATTAGTGCCATCAATTTGATCAAAAATCTAATTCAACACTCTAGGTCAAAACACATTGAAATTAGACATCATTTCATAAGAGAATATGTTCAAAATAATGATATAACACTTGAATACATAAACATTGAAAAATAACTAGCTGATATTTTTGCCAAAGCATTAAATAAAAATAAATTTTATAAAATTAGAAGAGAATTGGGTATCTTAGACCCTTCTACTTAAATTTCAATCATAATTTCACTCCTAAAATCTTTTTTAAATTTTTTGACATCATTATCTTAATTTTGAGAGCCATCTATCTTTTTTTTGGAGATTTTTTCAAGATAATTAAAAATCATCAGTGCCATTTAGATACCTTCCTAGATTTTTTTTCTGTTGAAATATCCAATCAAAAATCATATCAAAATTTATTTGGACTCCTCATGATCATCTCAACTCGATATGACCCATTTCAAAAAAAATTTTTTGAATTTTTTCTCATTTTTAAATCTTTTTCTCATCGTCTGAACCTTTTCTGGATGGGATGACATATGTGGGATGTCCCAATTGATCAGGCAAATGGATTTCAAGTGAACCGATCCATTTAAATTTTTCTCTTAAAACCTAAGTAGGGTGACTCAATTACTGTGCTTCTTCCTCCTCTTCTCATCCCATACCGAAACTCTCCTCTAACTCTCCACTGGTCACAAATCCTTCTTGTTAACCGCCCAAAATCTTAAATCTCCATCTCAAACCCTAGAGCAAACTCTCTCTCTCTCAGCATACCCTCTTGCTCTCCATTAAAATCTCAAGCCCTAACTTGCAAAATCCATGACAATCAACCCGAAACCCTCTTCTCCTCTTCATTTTCATTCATCTCTCATCCCTTTCTACCCTCCTAACCAATTTTCCTCCTCTCCTTGGGACAATGGCCCCCAAAATGAGGTTGCCATAGAGAAGAAAGTTAGTGAGGTCCTTGGAGGCTGAGGAATAAAGGAAGAAGGCAGCATAAGAGCCAACCCAAGCATCTCCACTGGTCACTCCAAGTAAGATTCCTCTATCTGCAAGGAAGGTTGCTTTAGGAAGAAATATAGATTTTAAGTTTTTGAGGCATGATGGTTTTTCAATTGGAGAAAAATTAATTAAGCAAGGATGAAAATTTTTTCTAAGTTTATCTGAGCTGGTTTATATTGATTTGATCAAGGAATTTTATTCAAATTTGATTTTCTCTGATGGTGTTTTGAGGTCTACTGTGAAGGGAGTCCAAATCATTTTGAATGCACCTAGGCTAGGTAGACTCCTTCAGATGCTTTATAAGGGTAGTTGCCTAGATGAGCTATCCAAAAAGAAAATTGGACTTAGGACTATCCTTGGAAGAGAAGATGTAGAAGGATTTCTAAAAATTGAGGCCAAGGATCTGAGTGTGGAGATGAGATTGCTCCACCACATGGTGTCTAGGATTTTCTTCCCCAAAAGAGAAAGATATGATTTAATGACTAGTAGGGATATCTGTTTGATGCATCATGTTGTTTCTGAGACTCCTCTAAACCTACCTTTCCTGATGATCAATGCCATGAGAGAGGCCTTGAACAGGTCCAAGGCTTTCTTGCCATAGGGCATGGCTTTCACTGTGATATTTTGGGAGTTTGGAGTGAGTTTTGAGGGGAAGATTGTTTGTAGACTATCATACACCGACACCTACAACAACCACTCCCTTCGGGGCATGGGGTTTGTCAGAGTTGATGGCCGTTGGGCCAAGGGCCGTGCAGCTGCAGTTGAGGAGGAGGATGAGGAGGAGGAGGAGCATGCTAAGGGGGAGGGTCCATCTTCACCACCTGTGCCCAGGCAGAGTCCAGTTGATCACCCTATTTCGGAGCCTGAGGCAGGACCCTCAGTTAGAGTACCCCCATCGAGCCATACCGTGCCATCTTTTTGTTTGGGGGATGATGATATGGGACTGTTGGCTGAGAGAGTGGCAGGCATTCTATCTGTTCAGCAGCAGCAATTTCAGAATCAACTTCTTCAGCAGTCTCACCAGTTTCAGCAGCAGATCCTTCAGTTGGTGCAACAGCAACAGCAGTAGCAGTATCGATAGGCTTCATCGAGTACTTTCTCTAATCCTTCCTCGAACTTTTCTGTCGTGCCACACATATCTTCATTAATGGAGCTCTTGTCTGATCTGAGTACTAGACTAGAGAGTGTAGAGAGCTCCCTACTCAGATTCAGTGGTAGGATTTTTGATATTGAGAGGAAGATCAGACGGCTTTTAATTTCTCTATCAGAAGGAGCGAGCACATCGATCACTTCTTCACCTCACTTGGATGATTTAGCTTGAGAGATAGAGAGACTCCATAGCCAGCTTCATTCTTCTCTTGAGCTGATTCAGATAGACATCAGAGACTCCAGAGACTTCATATTTGCTGACTAGATGGGCTCTGACTTACAGTGAGGGGGATCTTATCTCAGCTTGATGCCATTAGGACTCAACTTCAGTCTAGACCCTCCGCATCTAGTGAGCCAGCCTTTATTTAGCTCATTGCTTTCTGTCCTCCGTCATCTTCTTCTCAGACCAGACCTTTCGATCGAGGATGAGGCTGATCATGTTTCACCGATCTTGATCTTAAGCTCGATGCCCATTCTCACTGATTTCATCATTTTCTATTAGGTTACTTAGTTGTATTTTGTTGATTGGATGTATGAAAGCTTTATGCTCATGGACATATATTATGACTCTTGTAATATCTCTTTTTGTTGTAATTAATGAATGAGGTTATTATCATGGCACATTTCTTTTTTTTGGATGAATGAATGAATGAATGACTATTATACTTGAATGAATGCACTATTACTCTGATACCTGACATTGAACCACAAAAAATCTTAATCCCTTTAGTCCATTTTTTTTTTTGATGATGTCAAAAAGGGAGAGAATGATTCCATTGCAAAGTAGTGTATTATCTTTCTAATTTCTTTTTAAATTTAAATATCCTTTTAAATTTTTTACTCTGATATAGTATTTTACATTGATACACCTCTGATACGTCCATTTTTACTCTGATATATCTATTTTTATCTTCATTTTGATATTAGTTACTCTGACACATCTATTTTTTTTGAGTGTTCTGATATTTTTGATAATTTTATTTTTACACGAATGCCAAAATGCCTCGATACATTCATTTTTGATTTTACAAAATACTCCAAATTCTTCTCTTTTAATTTTTGGCTTCATCCTTACTTTAATATCAAAATAAGAAAAAGAGAAAGAAATATTTCTTTCATATTTATTGCTCTGATATTAAAAACAAAGAAGAGAAGAATAAATTTTTTTTATGAACCATCTCCATTTCAATAAGAAAAATTTTATAAATTGAACACTCTTTATATAAGAAAGGAGGAGATCTTTTTCAAAATGATAAAAATGATTATTTTTATCTATTTCATACAAGAATGGAGAAGATTTTAACTGACTAAGAATAATCGTTAGAAAAATTCTGATACCTTCACAAATGAGTTTCAGAAATGAATTGAAGCATTAAAATTATTGAAAATATGTATCTCATGATTTTCTATCTTTGGCATATTCCTACAAGTACTTCACAAACCCAAATTTCTTGAGCTTTAAAGATTTATTTTATGAACACTCAAATATTTTGTTATCATCAAAAAGGAGGAGATTGTTGCTCCAAGAATTGATTTTGATGATTGCAAACCATTTGAGGAGATTACTAATGTGTTTCTTATCTTTGGAGAATATTTTTATGATATTTTAGGTAGTCCAAAAAATTAGATTTGAAAATTTTCATTAAGTATGCCAAAATTGAAGTTTCTGCAAGTTGAAGAAATTTTCGAAGCCTTTTGAGAGTGTCCAATTGATTTGAAGCCATTTGAGAGCATTTAAAAGTATTCTGATAAGTTTTGAATATTAAATACATAAAAATTTGGATTGCAACAAAATGGGGTGACCCATTTGGGTCATCTATTTTCATTGAGTAGCTGGCACGCTTCATTTTGGCTCATGGCATGTAGTAGGACGATCCACTTGGGATGATCCATGCAGTGGGATGACCCACCTGAGATGACCCCTGGGACCCTGAGACCAAAACAGAAAGCTAAACTTTCTGTCTGGCCAAATGAGGCATCCCATGGGACTTTCCAGTCATAGTGGGATGACCCATCTAGGCGAGTTCGTAACAATTAGTTTTCAGCCCATTTTTGGTATATTTAATATGCATTAAACACTCTCCAATGACTCTAAACTAACTCTAAGATATTCTCAAGGGTAAATGGTGACTATAAATGCTCTCTTGAAGTGAAAAATTATAAGATTTTGTAAGCACTTAAGTTTAAATCCGAAAAAAGCTCAATCATTTTTAAAGAGAGAAATAGAAGCATTTAAACACTTCACCAACTACTCTCCTGCAGCAATCAAGTGTGTAATTCATTAAGGATGTTCAGCAAAAGCTTCTTATCCTTAAGTATTGTATTTATATTACATTTATTGTGTTTATTTAAGGGGATATTATGCTGAATTTTTTGTATCCTATTTTTCTCATATTGTTTTTAAATTTTTGAGTTTTGGAAGATTCCAAAACTTAGTTGGGTTGATCCAAACCCTGAATTGGATTGTTGAGGATTGACTTGTATCTAAAAAATAAATGTTCTTGCTTGGATAGCAAAGGTCAGAGTTCTCCGACATGTTGTAACTTTGTAATCCATTTAGTGGATTGAATTCTCAAGTAGGGACTTGGAGAGTGGATGTAGGTGCAAGATTGGCACCAAACTACTATAAATTCTTCATGTTTATTGTGCTTGCATCTCTTTACTTGCTCTTTATGTTCAATATTTGTTTATCTCTCATTTGTGTTTGATTTCATCTTTATTACAAATCAACTCATTTCACTCAATACTTAGCATATTATTTAAGTGCACTAATCTTGAAAATTTTGAAAAGACCCACTTCACCCCCCTTCTTGGGCTCCATATCTAGGCAACATTATCATATAAACAAACTAAATATAAGCTTGCCTGAACTGTTGAATATATTGAAAATAGTAGAGAGCCATTTCAAAGGTGAAAAGACTCAGGTCCTTCATATTGATAAGATCAGCAAGAAGAAGGCAAAGAAAGATTCTCAGAAAAAGATGAACCCTAAGGCTAGCATCTCCAAGAAGAAGGTAAAGAAGTTCTCCACCAAAAGTACTTGTTATCAATATGGTAAGGAGGGCTACTGGAAAAGGAATTACAAGGAGTACCTTGCAATCGTGAAATCGACAAATATTACTAAAGATTTGTATATGATACAAATCAATTTCTCATTAAGTACTTCAACGTTAGATTCTTGGATATTGGATACCGTCTGTAGTTCACACCTTTACAAATCATTGCAAGATCTACAGAAAATAAAGAGTCTGAATAAGGGTGACTTCGAGCTGTTTGATGCTAGTGGAGAATCCATTCAGACCGAAGCCGTAGGAATCAGAGTTTTGAAGTTGCCTTCGGGCAAAGTTTGAGAGCTGAAGATCTGTTATTATTTTTCTAATATTGTTAGAAATATTATTTCAGTACCATTGTTATTGGAACAAAGTTTTGAAATAAATGTAAAGAACAATTCTATTTACTTTTCTAATGAGTATTATGGAAGTACTTTTATTAATAATAATTTTTTATTTCTTTCACTTAATGATAATGTATTTCATAGTGATAATATGAAGAAAAAAAAAAGAGAGGATGTGAATGTCATATACCTCTGGCACTGCCGACTTAGCCATATAAATGAGCCAAAGATTAACAAGTTATACAAAGATAATTTTTTTGATCCTTATGATTATAAATCATATGGAACTTGTGAATCTTATCTCATGAAAAAAATGACCAAGACTTCATTTATTGGATATGGAGAAAGGGTGAGTGATATATTGGACCTTTTACATACTGATGTATGTGGTCCAATGTTGACTCATGCAAGAGGTGGATACTCTTATTTCATCATATTTACTGATGATAGGTCTAAGTTTGGATATATATATATATTTAATGGAATACAAATCTAAAGTTTTTGATAAATTTAAAGAGTATCAAAGAATGGTTGAGAAACAAACCGATAAAAGTATTAAAACTCTTCGATTAGATCGAGAAGGAGAATATTTATTTAGTGAGTTTTTTGATTATTTAAAATAAAATAAAATACTCTCTCAATGGATACCTCCTTATACTCCATAATTAAATAGAATTGTGGAGAGGAAGAATCACACCTTATTAGATATGGTGCGGTCCAAATATGTTTCACAGATCTTTCAATATCTTTTTGGGGATACACCCGCGAGACTGCAACATATATCTTAAATAAAGTATCTACAAAATCTATTTCTAGTACTCCATATGAAATATGAAAAGAAAAAAGACCCAATCTTAAGCATCTTAAGATTTGGGGTTGCCCAGCTTATGTGAAAAATATTGATGGACATAAGCTGAATGCTAGATCAGAAAAATATAGGTTTGTAGGTTATCCCAAAGAGAGTATAGGATACTACTTCTATAATTCTACTCAACAAAAAGTGTTTGTTGGTAGGCATGCCATATTCTTAGAGAAAGAGTTTATCCAAGAAGGAGGTAGTGGGAGGTCTATTAAATTTGAGGAAGTTCAAAACCTACAATCCATCCAAGATTTACAAAATGGTTCTCAACTAGATGTGCCTATTGTTGAGGCATAGCCACTACACACACCTCCTCTCTGAAGGTCGAATAGAGTACATAATGTGCCACTTAGATATGGGTTTGTCATTGAGAATGACAATATATCCCACATCATTGAGCATGATGATCTCACGACCTATTCGGAAGCTATCATGAGTAGTGACTCTATCAAGTAGCTCAATGTCATGAAATCCGAAATGAACTCCATGTATGTCAACCAAGTATGGTCTTTGGTTGATGCACTTAAGGGTGTGACCCCAATAGGCTGCAAATGGGTCTTCAAATAGAAGATTGGAGTGGATGGCCAGGTAGAGACCTATAAGGTCAGATTGGTGGCAAAAGATTTTAGACAAAAATAAAGTGTTGATTATGAAGAAACCTTTTTGTCAGTAGCCATGCTCAAGTCTATTCGAATAATACTTGCTATTGTGGCATATCATGACTATGAGATCTGGCAGATGGATGTCAAGATTGCCTTTCTCAATGAAAATTTTAAGGAAGAAGTCTATATGGCTCAGCTAGAGGAATTTATCTCAAGTGGGAGAGCAAATCAGGTATGCAAGCTGAATAGATCCATATATGGATTAAAGCAAACATCGAGAAGCTGGAACATTCATTTTAATGAGACAGTCAAATCGTTTGGCTTCATAAAAAATATGGATGAATCTTGTGTGTACAAGAAGACTAGTGAGAGTGATATTATCTTCTTGGTCCTGTATGGAGACGACATATTGCTCATTAGGAATGATATCCTGATACTGCAATTAGTCAAGACTTGGCTATCACAAAAGTTTTCTATGAAAGACTTGGATGAAGCATCCTATGTACTTGGTATAAAGATCTATATGATAGATTGAAAAGGATGCTAGACTTGTTCCAATCTAGGTACATTGATTTTATGTTGAAGAGGTTCAACATGGAGGAAAGTAAAAGAGGTTACTTGCCCATGGGTTATGGCATACAACTCTCTAAGAAGATGTCTCCTAAGACACCTAAAGAGAGAAATAGAATGAGTTTTATTTCTTATGTTTCGGCTATAGGGTCGATTATGTATGCTATGTTGTGTACCAGACCTGATGTGGCTTATGCCTTGGGTATTGTAAGTAGATTTCAGACAGATCCCGAGGAGGATCATTAGAAAGCTGTGAAAAATATATTCAAGTACTTGAGAAAAATTAGAGATATTTTTTTAATATATGGTGGATCTAATTTAAAATTGAAAGGTTATACTGATTCTAATTTTTAATCTGATCTAGATGATAGCAAATCTATATCTAAGTATGTGTTCACTCTGTATGATGGTGCAGTAAGTTAGAAAAGTTCCAAACAGCAAACTGTTGCTGACTCGATCACTGAGGCTGAGTATATTACTGCAAGTGAGGCTGTTAAGGAAGCCGTCTAGATGAAGAAATTCATCACAGAGTTGGATGTGGTTTCAGGGATTGAACAATCAGTGCCCCTTTATTATGATAATATTGGGGCAGTTGCTCAAGCCAAAGAACCAAGATCTCATCATAAATCTTAGTACATCCTAAGATGATTCCACCATATTCAAAAGATAATCGAAAGATGCAATGTGGTCATGGAGCGAGTTGATACCACGAACAATATAGCGGATCCATTCACTAAGGCCTTGTCAATACAACAGTTTGACCACCACCTTGATAGTATGGGTATAAAATATAGGGGCATTGGCTTTAAGTGCAAGTGGAAGATTGAAAGAATAATGCTCTACAAGTCAATCGCATATAGGTTACGATAGGATATTTATTGTAATTTATCTTTCAGACTCATGTAATTAACATTTATGTTATTGATAAAATAGATATTTTTGATTCATTATATGCTGCATCTTATTAATTTTAAGATTATAATGAACCCCATAGGTCTGGACAATGATTTTAGGACCGTGATGAGATCACACCAGTGAGACTTAAATTTTTGATAGCTCTAATCTAAAATATTGTTGTCGTTGGTACATTGAGTCGGAGATCAATGATACCAATAAGACTGGCATGTCCTATGTATGCTTAGAAATGAGGGTGGTTGATCTTACAACCACTTGTGTGGTGACACTAATACAAGGATATGGGCGCTCATTAGAGAATGAGTTCACTGAATTGATCTACGAAAAAATATCAGATGGAGTCTTATTTATATGTCAACTGATAATTCTCTAGTGAGAGTTGTGTAAGTGATCCTTAAACCTGAGATCACCATGGTACCTTGTGTACTTGGATCCATATTTTGGTCTACTTTCTAACTTGATTCTTTGATCCTTGTATGAGATGTTCGAGATATGGTGAAGAGTGCATGGAGGTTGTGAGTGACCAATAAGGGATCAATCACTCCTAATAAGGGGAGCGAACATTCTATGTGATCTCATAGGTCATTGATTCAGAAGTGTTTGGCCAAAGTAGAATGATAATTAAAAAAGAAGTTCTAATATATCATCAACTGAATCATCACCTTTAGATCGAGATACATAATGATAAGTGATTGAGTTTGACATATTTTCATATTCACAGCTCATCTGAGATGTTGTTTGACTAAAGGATTGAATTACACGAAAACTTACCACTGAAGGATATTTTGATAATTTTATCAAAATTTTAAGTCTTTTGGATTATCATGATATATTGTTAGATGTCAATCTTGACTTGTAGATTTATCAGAATTAAAAGAATTTAATTTTAAAATCAATTTAGAAGAGTCCAAGTTGATTGGGACTCTTTGGGTGACCTAATCTCATCGAATTAAGGTTACGTCAAAAGTCTTGATCCACTGTTGGCTAGATTTGGAATCCAATGGGTCACACACTTTGCGATTTAGTCTTGATCTAATTTAATTAGAATTTAATATAAATTCTATGGGTTAATTAGATATGCTAGCACATTGTATTAACTCAAGTTCCTAAATTGGTTTAGATCAAAGTGTTTGAGCTAACCTAGACCAGTTGCCTTTGACCTAATGGGATTGGGTCAATTTAGATTGGATCCTTATCCAACTTGAAATAGTTTTAACTAGAGAAGGACTCCTCTATGTCCATGAAAAGCCACACCAAAAAATAAATACCGCCCACCTCTTTTCAGCATGTGAAGTTGAAGAATCCTTCTTCATGAAGGTTCTTAATTACATGCATTACCTTAAAAGATAAACCAGAACTCCTACGATTTAATACCAAAATTAAGTAAATTTTTTATGGCACATAGAAGAGAAAGAGTCCTTCTACTATAAGTATCTAATACACCAAAAATTCTACTCAGTAAATTTATTCACTATGTGAGAAGTTGGAGCGCCAAAGGTTGGCGCCCCTTCATCTCATGTGACATCCTTTGGTCCCCTATATATTTGGGATATCTCACATGGCTACCTACTATGATTTTGGGCTAAAACCAAAAAGGAGGGATGTGAAAATCATAAGAAAAATTTTGAAAAAAATATAAGAAAAAAGCAAGGGAAAATTGAGTCGCAAAAGTTGCAAGAAGGGTGGTGAGATTTTTGGCAAGGGTTGCTAGTGTGCCCTTGGGTTTGGTTTTTTCATATGTTGGAGCCAAAAATCAAATCTTAAGTTGTGAGACATCTGAAGAGTATCTTCTTGATGTCATTCTAATGGCAAGATCGGAAGCAACTAGACTTTGGCACTATCGTACCGTAAGTTCGAAGCCGACAGTGTTCTTGAGAAGACAAGGCTGCGGTAGCACACCGGTTGGGAAGGACCTTGGCCAACTTTCGTGTGGATCATCATTGGAGGACTTCTACCTTGAAGTCTCATGGAGAACACCAACATGCCACTTTTTTATTTTGATGAAAGTATAAAATTTTATCCCTTTTGCATGCTTATTTTTGTTTTATCGATATCGGTAAGGTGATTCTTGGGTTCGGATTTTGGCTTGATAGTTTTATTTGATAAAGCTATTGATTTATATGATTTTAAAATTTTAAAAATTATTTTCCACTACATGGCCAGAATCCAATAATAGGATGTTCGCTTCCTTTATTAGGAGTGACTGATCTCTTATTGATCACTCACAATCTCCATGCACTCTTCACCATATCCAGAACACCCCATACAAGGATCAAAGAACCAAGTTAGGAAGTGGACCAAAATATGAATCCAAGTACACAAGATATCATGGTGCTCTCAGGTCAAAGGATCACTTAAACAACTCTCACTAGAGAAACATCAGTTGACATGTTAAAAAGACTCCATCTAATATTCTCTCGTAGGTCAATTCAGTGAACTCATTCTCTAATGAGTACCCATATCCTTGTATTAGTGTCACCACACAAGTAGTTGTGAGATCAACCACCCTCATTTTTGAGCATAAATAGAATATGCCAGTCTTACTGGTATCATTGATCCCTAACTCAATGTACCAATGACTAGAAATATTTTAGGTCATGGCTATCAAGGATTTAGGTCTCACTGGCGTGATCTCATCATGATCCTAAAATCATTATCCGGACCTATGGGATTCATTATAATCTTAAAAATAATAAGATGCAGCATATAATGAATCAAAAATACTTATTTTATTAATAATATAAATATCAATTAAATGAATCTGGAAGATAAATTATAAAAAAAATATCCTATCGTATCCCATATGCGATTGGCTTGTAGGATATTATTCTTTCATCTTTGACCTGTGGTGTCATCGGCTATTCGCAGTGAAGTTACTGAGTTTGACTGTATATTTTTTTGGTCCCTAACCATTCGGATCCTTACGTGTATGTTGGCTACAGTAGGTTCAGGTTCACTGTTAGGAGTAAGATGCACCTAGATAAAATCTATCGATCTTGGTAGAAAAAGAGAAGTCCTATATGATTTGCAAGACTGAGTTCAGAAAGTCTTTGACCAAAGCAAGTGTGAATACTAAAAATTTTTTTTTATAGAATTCATAAATAAACTCGAGTCGAGTCAATCTAGCATATGACTAACGATGGGGTCCGACGAGTTTTCCATGACCTCCGTCAAGTCGAGACTCATGATAGGACTGAATCATACGATAACTACACTTAGAGATTCACATTTTCATTCTATTGGGTTGCCACTATATATTGCTAGGTATCACTAATAGATTGTGAGACTCATCAGACATCGTCTTGATAATCGATGATCCTTGAAGAGTAGAGCTGAAATTGTTCCCACACATCGAAAGGAGTTTGGATGATATTGTGATGGAGATCATAATATACCTCAGTACCAAATAGAATAGAACCTATGGTGTCACACATTAAGAGATTTAATCTTGAATTTACTAGTTGGGCTTATGAAGTTCTAATTGGGTTAGAATTTATTGAAATTCTATTAGGTCTAAGAGAACTATGTTAGCATATGGTTAAACCTAATTCTTCTTAGGACTTCAATTGGATCAAGTCCATTACATTGAACCTAATCTAAATCCATTAGGATTTAGCTGGGCGTCTAATTGTAAGCCCAAAAGGATTAGATCATGTCAATAAGTTAGCAATCTAATCTTCTCCTTATCTCCTTGATATTTTTTTTTGAAATGGAGAATTGATAGAAAGAAGAGATGGCGTCATCCTCTCTTTTTGGAAGGTCCAAGGGGTGCTAACCTCTTGGAATGGAATGAGGAAGAGAGAGGGGCCCACCCCCTCCTCTTGGTTTGGCATGGAAGGAGAGAGAGAGAGAGAGAGGGGCCACACCCCCTCTCTTGAATAAGAAAACCCTAAATGGGGCACCAAGGGTTGGCGCCCCAACTACCTACCTATCTTGATGAGGGGCACCCAGTCGGTCTACTTATTTTGATTGAGACACCCCATCTGCTTACCAAAAGAGATTAAGATCCTACCAATTAAGTCTAGTTTTAATGAAAAATAATCAGATTAAAGAGATAAAAATTCTTATGAGATAAGGACAAGCCTTTTTAAGTTGATTGGTTTTTGATTTGGATCAAGAAAGGGTCTATATAAAGAGATAGTCTCTTAGGGTTTCAATGAATTAAATTTTATAAAGTTAAAACTCTTCCTCTCTCCTCTCCACACCTCATCCTCTCTCCCTTTTCTCTTTCCCATGCCCAAGTGTTGGGTGTCTATCTTCACACCAAGAGTAGAGAAGGGTCTCTTCTACAACAAGGAACAAGGAGAAGAAGCTGTAGTTTAATGGTTGACATTGCAATCTAGATCAATTATTGATCAAGGTTCAAAGAGGCAAAGATTCTACTTAGAGAAGAAGGATCTACCATGAGAAGAAGGATTCAAGGTTGATCCCGATGGATACCTGTAGAGGCCGGACATGTGTGCGGCTCAAGAACCTTTGAATCTAAGATCATCGGAAGCGGTATATTTCTATCTGTGCAAAAGTATTGAGATTTGATCTCATCTTTGATTTTATTTTTAGATTATATGCATGCCTTTGTTCTTTGACTTTAGTAGGATTAGATAAGATCTAATGCATGTGGGGTTAAAGGGTTTAACCTGATTCATTTTCCACTGCTTTTCAAAAGATTTTTGAAACCTATGCATGCATCCTACCTACATTTCTAATAGTGGTATCAGAACCACTAATTTTTAAAGATATATATAATCTGATTTTTATCTTAAATCTAAAAGTTTTGTTGATTTAAAATGGATCTTATACTGGTATAAAGTTGTCCTGGTATAGGATTTATCCTCTATATTGAAAAGGTTGCCCTAGCACAAGTTTGATCAGTTTTGAAAATTATTTTTGAAATTATTAAATTAATTTTTTAGATCTAAAAATTGATGTATATGATATATCTTATTTCATATTTAGATCTAAAATTAGAATGATTAAATATTCACATCAGACTAATATAAGATTGTCCTGATATAGGATTTACCCCTTATATTGAAAAGGTTGTCCTAATTTGATGCGAAATAATTTTTTGAAAAATATTTTTAAAATATTTTAATTATTATTTTAGATCTAATTATATTGTATTTGATATATATATTTTTAGTTTTAGATTTAAAATTTAACGTATATGTGATATATGTTTTAGTTTAGATCTGAAACTACATATATATGATATATGATATTAGGTTTAGACCTGAAACTGTTTCAAGATCATAAGCCACTAATACATGCAATGAAATATAATATAAAAAATTATTTTTGGATCTAAAAATTATGTTATTACATGAGAATATGGATTGAACAAATTAGATCTGGTGATCAAACTATAATTATGATCAATTGATTAGATCATGATAGAACCCATTGTCGATTTTGAGCAATTGATTGAACCTAATCAATGGTTGATTAGAATTAGGTCAAAGGGGCTCAAAGTTGAGTATAGATGTAGTTGGTCACATCGATTCATATTTTGATATGAATTGATTGACTCAAGATCAAATTTGGCACAGTGGTTCGGGCCCATTTCAATAGGTTGACCTGATCGATTCTAATCGACCAATTTGGTGTCTAAGGCAAGTATTTAGATGGTGGTTATTTAATTGGTTCCATTATATGATCTAGCCAATTTGATTGGTATCTAAGAAAAGCAACAGGGGGACCCCCACTCATCTTAACTTATCTGGCCATCTTAGGAGATTCAGTTTCATGCTAGGTTACTTGTTGACTTGAGTTCACCCATGCCGACTAGGTTTGCTAGATATGTGGATGTGCTGATCTGAATTTGATCAGTCGGATGTCAGATCTACTGATTTAGAAGAGACCTAAACTCAAATCTCTGTACTAAATATTAAGTCTAGAGGTCTTCTATCATTGTAGAGGTGAGGGTGCCTTCCTAGCATTGATCGTTTTCAGCTGATTACAGTGGTTCGATTACATCAGGAAGGTACAACTACTCTATTGACATTTGATGCCTTGAGATGGAGATGGGGTTGGGCCCAATAACTATTAAGTGAGAGTTTCAATGATGGCTTTGCATCGTTAGTAAATGATGGATCTGACTTAACTAAGAAATGTGCCAATAACTGTTAAATAAGGCCACAGGACTTAGAGATCAAGCCCACTGCATCTTGCTTAGTGAAGCAATGGATAAAGTGTTGTCCACTTATTGGTCTATGCTTACTAATAAATATTAGATGAGGTGTATATAGATTAATGAGACCGCAATATCCACTTGAAACTGATCACGTATAGATTTTTGTTTCTCCATCCAAGTAGTATGGGAGATTCAAGAAAATAGTAGGAGCCTTGTTTGTTTTTAAAGTCTCTAGAACAAATATTTTTATAAGTATAAATATCTAACTAAAAACTATTCTCTCTGCAGATAACCATGTTGAGTTTCAACCCCTTCGCTCATATCCTCGATACCAATAGGTTGACTGATACAAACTACAAAGACTAGCTTCAGAATTTGAGAATTGTTCTTAGTTTCGAGAAACTTACCCATATCCTTGATCAGGATGCACCTGTGTTACTAGCTTGTCCATCCTCTGGTCAACGAGTTGCACTTGAGAAGTAGATAGATGAGGACAACAAGGTGAAGTGTTATATTTTAGCATCCATGTTCAATGATCTTCAACGACAGCATGAAGATATGAGGACTGCCAAGGAGATGCTAACTCACCTGCAAGAGTTGTATAGTGAGCAGAGTTGCACAACTCACTTTGAGGTCTTCCAAAGACTATTCAGAGTGAAAATACGTGATGGACAGTCCGTCAATGATCATTGTTTGACAATGATTAAGGATATCGAGGAGCTTTAGAATCTCGACATGAAAATGGACAAAGAATTACAAGTGGATTTGATCCTCTAGTCTCTTCCTAATTCATATGGATAGTTCATCATAAACTACCATATGAATAAAATTGATAGCACTTTGCCTGAACTACTGAACATACTGGTAACAGTAGAGGGTACCTTGAAAAGTTCAAGGGATACAGTTTTGACTGTGAAGCAGACTTCCTCTAAGAGAAAGTCTTTTTTCAAGAAGAAAAAGAAGCCTGTGAAGAAGCAAAAAAATGAGGGCAAGCCCAAGAATCAGGTTCTGAAGAAGGCCGACGACAAGGAAAAGTGTTTCTATTACAATGTCAAAGGTCATTGGAGAAGAAACTGTCCGACCTACCTGGCGACTGTCAAGAGTAGAAAGAAGGATGTGCCTTCTGAAGGTATGTCTGATATGCTCATTATTGAAACTAATCTAACGGTTTCTTCTTCTTTTAGTTGGGTTCTAGATTCTAGTTCAAGTACTCATTTGTACACTTTTATGCAGGATCTTGAAGAAGTGAGAGGGCTAAGGGAAGGTGAGATTACTCTCCAAGTCGACAATGGAGCAAGGATTGCTGTTGTGGCTGTCGGGATCTATCCTCTATGATTATCATTAAGAATTAGTTTAATTTTGAAAGATTGCTATTATGTACCTATAGCCAGTAGAAATTTAATTTTTATATCTGTGCTGGCATAGGATAATTATAATTTTTATTTCAATAAAGACATATGTTCGATTTATTTTGGAAATAAAGTTGTTACACATGCTTTCGATCTTGATTGATGGTCTTTATCATTTGCATATGAATGCAAGTGTCCATATTAATGAGCAAACTGTAAATGCTATAGGGTTTAAGAGACTTAGAGATAGGATTAGCCAAAAATATCTGTAGCACCTTAGGCTAGGCCATATAGGAGAGAACAGACTCAACAAACTGGAAAAAGATAATCTTTTTGGATCATTGACTTTTGAGTCTTATCCGATTTATGAATCATATCTTCAAGAAAAAACAGCTAAGCTACCCTTTGTGGGATAAGAAAAAAGGGCCACTGAGGTATTAGCTTTGGTACACACTGACGTGTGTGGTCCATTCGATGTACAAGCTTGGGATAACTATGTCTATTTCATAACTTTTACCAATGATTATTCACGGTATGGGTTTGTGTATTTAATGCATCGTAAGTCTAAAGCTTTTGAAAAGTTTATAGAGTTTAGATAAAAAGTAAAAAAATAGACTGAAAAATTTATAAAGATTATTTGATCAGATCGAGGAGGAAAATACCTTAATGAAGAATTTTGGGCCTATCTCAAGGATAATGGTAGTGGACACCTCCATAGATGCCTCAGCTCAATGGGATATCCGAAAGGAGGAATCGGACCCTATTAGATATGATCCGATCTATGATGAACTTCACAAACCTTCCTATCTTTCTCTGGAGATATGCATTACTTTCTGTGATTCAGCTTTTAAATCAAGTTTCCTTTAAATCCATTCCTACCACACCATACGAGTTATGGTATGATAATAAGGCAACTCTTGGGTACCTCAAGATTTGGAGATGTCCGGCCTATGTCAAGCGACAGCAGACGGACAAGTTAGAGATTAGGTCTTTTAGGACTCACTTTCATAGGATATCCTAAGAAAATCATGGGATACTATTTCTATCTTCCTAAAGATCACAATATGATTGTGAGCCGTCATGCCATTTTCTTAGAAAAAGAATTTATCCAAGATGGAGGCAGTGGGAGGAAGATTAAGCTTGAAGAGAAAGTCTCTTAAGAGCATCGAGTCCAAGAATCTGAATCCAGTAGTGAGCCAATAGATATGGTACCTGCTCCACCTTATAGATTAAGTAGGGTCACCCATCCTCTTAAAAGATACTTTGGTATTCTTACAGAAGTTTTAGAGGAAGCATTCCTTGTGGGAGATAGGAACATTAGGAATGATCCCAAGACCTACGATGAGGTAATGTTAGATATTGACTTCGAGAAATGGATGAAAGCGATGAAGTCAGAAATTGACTCCATGCATTCCAATCAGGTTTGGTCCTTAGTAGATCCACTTGAAGGTATTGTACCTATTGGATGTAAATAGATTTATAAAAAAAAATTGGGTCAAATGGTAAGGTAAAGACCTATAAGACAAAGCTAGTTGCGAAAGGTTACAGTCAATGCCAAAGCGTTGACTATCATGAAACCTTTTCGATCGTGGCCATGCTAAATCCATTCAAACTTTGCTTGTTATAGTAACTTTTCATGATTATAAAATTTGACAGATGGATATGAAAACTACCTTCCTAAATAGATATCTTGAGGAAGATATCTATATGGAGCAGCCTTTGGGTTGCACATCCAGTGATAGTAATCACAAGGTCTGCAAGCTACAAAAGTCCATATATGGACTCAAGCAAGCATTTTGGAGTTGGAACACTCACTTTAATGATGTGATCAAAATATTTGAATACTTGCTTTAATGATGTGATCAAAATATTTGATTTCATCAAAAAAAAGGAGTCGTGTGTGTACAAAAAGGTCAGTGGAAATACTGTCATATTCTTCGTATTATACGTAGATGATATCCTCCTAATTGAGAATGATATTTCCATGCTGACATCGATCAAAGTATGGTTGTCAAAAGAATTCACCATGAAAGATCTAGGAGAAGCTTTCTATATTTTTGATATAAAAATCTATAGGGATAGATCTAAGAGAATGATGGGACTCTCACAGTGAATGTACATAGAGGAGATGCTGAAGAGGTTCAGTCTGAAAAACTCTAAGAGAGGATTTTTGTCCCTTAGACATGGTATTCATCTCTCCAAGAAGATATGTCCTGACACACCTGAGGAGATCCAGCACATGAGCAAGATCTCTTATGCTTCGATAATTGGGAGCCTGATGTACTTCATGTTATGTACACGACCTGAAACAACCCTTACCGTGAGTGTCACGAGCAAATATTAGGTGAATCTAGATGAAGAATACTGAATTACTGTAAAAAATATTCTTAAGTACTTGAGAAGGACTAAAGATTTGTTGTTGATTTTTGATAGAGGATCAAAGCTGAAGTTGAGAGATACATCAATTCAGACTTCATGGCTGATATCGATGATAGAAAGTCTACATCAAGATGTACCTTCTTATGTAATGGTAGTGTGATTAGCTGGAAGAGTTTCAAGCAGTCGATCATTGCAGATTCGATCATGGAAGTCGAGTACATCGCCACCTCTGATGCTGTTAAGGAAGCTTTTTGGTTCAAGAAGTTCATTGTGGAGCCGAATGTGATGCCATTAGATGCCATTACACTGCACTATGACACCAACGACATCATAACCCTTGTTAATAAGCCTAGGTCTCACCAGAAGTCCATGCATATAGAGTGACGGTTTCACATCATACGTGAATATCTTGAGAAGAAGTTCATCGAGATGTAGAGAGTTGACTCCGTGCAAAACGTGGCAGATCCACTGACTAAGCCTCTCAACCAGTAGAAGACTGAAGCTCACCTTGAGAAGATGGATCTTAAGTATATGGCCAATTGGCTTTAGGTCAAGTGAGAGTTTGTTAGATTTGTGCCCTAAAAGTCAATTATTGACTGACATATTTTATAATTTTAGAGCTTAATCTTATACTTATAAATTATCAATAAAGAATTTTTTCATTCCAATCATATTTATGTATCCATGATTTATCTTAAAAATTAACAAAGATGATTTTTGTATATTCTCAAAGCGTTGAGAATTTGAGACATATATTTATTAATGGTTAGTTTCTAAATGCTCTCAATCAAAGGATCATCATGGAGGACAGTGATCAATCTATTTGATATCGGTGCATAGTTTACCTCTCTTGTAGGCAGATGAGTCTCGGGTCTGCAGTGTAGGGACACTGGAGTGAGGATATGGATGGTTGTTAGAGAACAACTTGTACTGAGCGTGACCAACATGAGAACCACTTGGATCTACTCACTCATCAGTGGTCTTCTCGATACTATAGTAGTGTGAGTGGTCCTTTGACCGCGGTGTCATCGGCTATTCGCAATGAGGCTACTAAGTTTGACTGCATATTCTCTTGGTCTCTAGCCATTTGGATCCTTGCTGTGTATGTTGGCTACAGTAGGTTCAAGTTCGCTATTAAGAGTAGGATGCACCTATATGGAATCTATCGACCTTGATAGAAAAAGAGAAGTACTATACAATTTGCGAGATTGAGTTCAGAAAGTCTTTGGCCAAAGCAAGTGTGAATACTGAAAAAAAGTTTTCATGAGATTCACAAATGAACTTGAGTCGAGCCAATCTAGCATATGACTGATGATAGGGTCTGACGAGTTCTCTATGATCTCTGTCAAGTCGGGACTTACGATAGAAGGACTGAATCATATGATAACTGCACCTAAGGGTTCATACTTTCATTCTACTGGGTTGCCACTACGTATTGCTAGGTGTCACTGGTGGATTGTGGGACTCATCGAGCATCATCTTGATGATCGATGACCCTCGAAGGGTAGAGCTGAAATTGTTCTCATCCATCGAAAGAAGTTTCAATGATATTATGATAGAGATCATAATATATCTCACTACTAGATGAATGAAATCTATAGAGTCACACATTGAGGAATTTAATCTTAAATTTATCAATTACACTTATGAAGTTCTAATTGGGTTAGGATTTATTGAAATCCTATTGGGTTTAAGAGAACCATGCTAGCACATGGCTAAACCTAATTCTTCTCAGAACTTCGATTGGATCAAGTCCATTGCATTGAACCTAATCTAAATCTATTAGGGTTTAGCTGGGCATCTAATTGTGAGTCCAAGAGAATTAGATCATATTAATGAGTTGGTAATCTAATCTCCTCCTTATCTCTTTGATATTTTTTTTGAAGTAGGGAATTGATGGAAAGAAGAGATGGTGCCATCCTCTCTTTTTGGAAGGCCCAAGGGGTGCCAACCTCTTGGAATGGAATGAGGAAGAGAGAGGGGCCCGCCCCTTTCTCTTAGTTTGGCATGGAAGGAGAGAGAGAGAGGGGCCATGCCCCCTATCTTGAATGAAAAAAATCCTAGATTGGGCACCCAAGGTTGGCACCCTAACTACCTGCCTATCTTGATGAGGGGCACCCGGTCAGTCTGTCTATTTTGACTGAGATGCCACATCTACTTGCCAAAAGAGGTTAAGATCCTACCAATTAAGTCTGATTTTAATAAAAAATAATCAGATTAAAAAGATAGAAATCTTTATGAAATAAGGACTAGTCTTTTTAAATTGATTGGTTATTGATTTGGATCAAGAAAGGGTCTATATGAAGAGATTGTCTTTTAGAATTTCAATGAATTGAATTTTATGAATTCAAAACTCTTCCTCTCTCCTCTCCACACCTCATCCTCTCTTTCTTTTCTCTTTCCCACACCCAAGGGTTGGGTGTCCATCTTCCACATGCCAAAAGTAGAGATGGATCTCTTCTACAGCAAGGAACAAGGAGAAGAAACTGTAGTTTAAGAGTTGAAGTTGCAGTCTAGATCAATTGCTGATTAAGGTTCAAAGAGGCAAAGATCCTACTTGGAGAAGAAGGATCTATCATGAGAAGAAAGATTCAAAGTTGATCCCCGTGGATACCTATAGAGGCCAGACACGTATGCGGCTCAAGAACCTTCGAATAAGAGATCGTCGGAAGCTGTGTATTTTTATCCATACAAAGGTATTGAGATTTGATCTTATTTTTAATTTTAGTTTTAGATTATATGCATATCTTTGTCTCTAGGCTTGGGTCAGATTAGATAAGATCTAATGCATGTGAGGTAATGGGTTTAACCCGATTCATTTTTTGTTGCTTTTTAAAAAGATTTTTGAAACCTATGCATGCATCCTACCCAGTTTTCTAACAGATGTATATGGACCCATGAACATGAGTGCTAGAGGAGGCTATAATTACTTCATTACTTTTACTAACAACCTATTTAGGTATGGATATGTCTATCTTATGAAACATAAATCTGAATAATTTAAAATATTCAAATGATTTCACAGTGAAGTAGAAAAATAAACTGAAAAGTATATTAAAACTCTTCGATTAGATCGAGGAGGAGAATACCTCACCAGTGAGTTTCTGATATATCTGAAAGAGAATAGGATTCTCTCACAATAGACTCCTCCTGAGACACCACAACATAATGAGATGTCAGAAAGGAAGAATCGAATATTGTTAGACATAGTTCGATCCATGATGCGCTTAGCAAGTCTGTCAATCTTGTTTTAGGGATATGCACTTGAGTCTACCTGTTATATATTAAAGAAGGTTCCAAGCAAGTCTGTCAATTAAATACCATATGAGATGTGGATGGGACGTAGGTCGGTACTCTCTCACCTTAGGGTTTGGAGATGTCTGGCTTATGTTAAATATTTAAAGACCGATAAGCTCAGGTCTAGGTCTGATAAATGCTTTTTTGTTGGATATCCAAAAGAGTCTAAAGGGTATTATTTCTATCTTGCTGAAAAATAAAAGGTATTCATTAGCAATAAGGCAATCTTTTTGGAAAATAAATTTTTTAGGAAAAGAACTAATACCACTAAGGTTGAGCTTGATGAAGTTTGATAGGTAGAAGAACCGACATAATCAAGTAGACTAATAGAACCGAATTTGATTAGAGAATCAAATCCGAAGCCCATTATAGAGGCACTTTTAACAAGATCTGGTAGAGTACCGTATTAATCGGACAGATACTATGGTTTCTTGATCTGAGATAGTGATCCTGTTGAATTAGATAAAAATAATGAGAATCTGATCATCTATATAGATGCGATGTAGAGATCTGACTCTGATAAATGGCTCGAAGCCATGAAGTCCGAAATAAAATCCATAAAGATCAATGATGCATGGACACTTGTTGATTCGACTGAAGGAATAAAATCCATAGGGTGTAAATAGATTTTCAAAAGAAAAAGAGGCGTAGACGGGAAGGTAGAGATCTATAAAGTCCATTTGGTTACCAAGGGATATTTCCAACATTATAATATAGATTATGATACGATGTTTTCTTCTGTAGCAATGCTTAAATCTGTTCGGATTATGCTTACGATAGCTGCATACTTGAATTATGAAAACTGACAAATGGATGTCAAGATAGCTTTCTTAAATGGAGAGCTAGAAGAAGAGGTGTATATGATACAACATAAAGGGTTCATGATAAGTGGTATATTTTTACATTTATTGTAGGTATTTTTGATAATTTATGGTGCTAATATTTTTAAGAAAATCTAATTTCATAAATAAATTAGATTTTCTTATAAAAATAGATAATTTTAAAAAAATATAAAATTAGAGCATATTTATGAAAAATAGATGTTAATTTAATTGAGTAATTTAAGCACCAAAATAATAAAAAAAATTTAAAAGATTTAATATATATTTTTTTAATTTTTTAGATAAAATTTAAAGCAAAAATCAAGCAAAAATATCCTAAAAAATAAAATTTATAGCATTCGATGCATGGTGGACCGGCCACTCGATCCACAGAATCAGAGGTGCGGTCCACAAAAAATGTTATGCGATCCACGATGCGGTCTATGGGCGAGCGAAAGAAATTTGCACTGATCGATGGTCTAGATTTTATCTGAAGTGAGATCCGACAGTTATTATGGTTCCTGACTTTGAATAGGATTTTTGGGTGCAATTCGACGGTCGAAACTCGACCCATCACTTGATCCGACGGTTGGTATTCATCCCGACTATGTTAAGGAGATAAAAGGTGCGATCCAACGGCCAAAAACTCATCAAGGGCACGATCGGATGGCTTAGAGCGAATCCGATCATAAGAAGGATTTATACAATGGTTTTTTATCAGATCTGGGTGGTCCAAATGCAATCTAATGATCAGAATTAATTTATACGAGTATAATATATTTTTTAAGGGTTTTAGGACTCCTTTTGCTATCAAAAAAAGATAAAAAATTTACCTATAAATAGGGGTT
The DNA here is from genome assembly GCF_000442705.2 of Elaeis guineensis. Taxonomy (NCBI): domain Eukaryota; kingdom Viridiplantae; phylum Streptophyta; class Magnoliopsida; order Arecales; family Arecaceae; genus Elaeis; species Elaeis guineensis. The sequence continues at coordinate 18,749,951 of NC_026007.2, read as the reverse complement.
CGAAAATAAGTCTTGAGAGAAGAAAATTTTTTTAAAAACTTAAGAAAAAAATAGAAAAAAAAATTAGATAGATTTAGGGATCCAAAGGGAAGAAAAAGAGAAGACGGTTCGTTCTACGGAGTACGAAAGAAGAAAGAGAGGTCATCAACCATCTTTTCGATGAGGCTATGCTGATCAACTTCAAATCTTTATTATAGTTTTATTTTTATTTTATTTTATTATTTTTTTTAAATTTTTTGTACTTAAATTTTAATTTCAGTTAATACAAAATTTATTTTTTTGTACTTTAAATTTCTATCTTTTATTTTTTGCAAGTAGATGCTAGAATCTAATTAATAGATCTTAGTACCAATTTATTTTATACTTTTTAAATTCTTGTTATTTATTTTTATTACAAGTAGATGCTAGGATCTAAATAGTAGATCTTAGTATCAGATTTATTTTTCATACTTTTAAATTTTATTTTCTGACTTAAATTATTTTTTTTAAAACTTTATTTTTTTTCATAAAATCAAAGATTTTAAATCAAAATTTTGCTTTCTCTGTAGATTCAACCCGACTCACTACTTTCTACGTATTTTTAATTTTTATTGAAGTTAAAATTAGATTGATAATCATGGTGTCCTAACGATAACATCGCGATCATATCAATTTTTGGTGCCATTATCGAGAAGGGCATCAATTTTAATGTTTGATTTCTTTGATTTTTTTGTAAATATAGCTTACTAACTTTTTTAATTTTTTTATCTTTTATAGAAAAAAAAATTCAAAAAAAAAGAGAGATAGAAAGCTTTCACTTTTGCTTGGTGGAGATCAATCCTAACCCTAACCTTAACTACTTTTTTTAGTATTAATTGCTATTTTTTTTCAAATTAAACTAAAATTCACCCACATAAATCTAATAAAAATTATATGACAAGAGTAGAAACTTAATTGTTAGAAGCATTCATCATCTTAGATTTATTTTTGGTGATCGTTGGAGACAAGGTAAACTTTCAAGTTTGATTAATTTCATACATCTAATTTAGTTGCATAGAATCTTTTGTTTGAAATTGGTTGTGCATATTCATTTCAAATCAACTTAAGGGCAACATCCATAAACAAGATAAGATGAGAATTTCATCACTCTTCTTTAGTCCAAAAATAACCAACCAGCATCCCGCATTAACCCTAACCTAATTAAAATTCAGTAGACATTGGCCCTTAGGATCAATTGAGTTCAGTTTGAGTATTGTGGTGAAGTCAAGTACAAAGTAAGTTTGGACTCATACTTAAAACTGATGTCTAAGGCAAGAGGTTACAAAGACTCAGCCTAAGTAGACTCGTAGTTATTTAATTAGTTCCATTAGCTTACTTGATCAATTCAATTGGTGTCTAAGGCAAGCAACGGGGGGACCTCCACGACCCCACCTCTTACCTGGCTAGTTGAAGGAAGTGAGAACAAATCTAATTTGTATCTAAGCTAAGCCACTCTATATCAAACTGTTAGGTCTAAGAAACTCGTAGGTGTCTAGGTTTAATTGTTTGCTAACTTGATTGCAATTAACACTTAACCATAACTAATTCTTCTCATTTTTTGTCTTTAGGTGTAAGGCTTTCTTAAGGATCTCACCTTTAAAACTTTTTTCTTTCTTTCTTTTCTCTTTTCTTTCTCCTTTTTTTTTAAAAAAAAATTTGAACCATACATTAGGGTTTGCACTGGTACATGCACGGTATTTTTTATTCTGACCTAGTTAAACCTGATTCTAAAATTAAACGGTTGATCTATGTTAAATCTGATAATTAAATGGCTAAAAATTCTGAGAACTACCTAGGCAGATGAAGAAATATTTTATTTCTTCCACCTATAACCCATCGATATTTCTATCATTCTATGGGATTAAACATTCTGACTCTAGTGCTGAGGTCGATTTGAATCTAATAGCCCAAAAATTAGATAAAGTTGACCTTTTTGCCTAGAAAATAGATCAGTTTCTAATCCTAGGTCAACAATCTCCTGCACAATACACATAACCTTCCAATTATCAAGAGATTTGTTCCATCTGTGCTAGCCTAGCCCATCATGTAAGTGAATGTCTCACGGCTACACAATTTCTACCTTTCATCCAAGAATAAGTTCAAGCTACTCAAGGTTACTCTAATCCTGTTAATGACCCATTCTTAAACACATATAACCAAGATTAGAGAAACCATCCTAATTTTTCTTGGAGACTCCAACAGACTCAGGCTCGACCCAAATTTCTTCTATACAAAATTTTAAAAATTAGCTCCAATATCACAACTATACCTATAATAGAGGTCAGCCTAGTCAACCTGCTCAGCCACCATATTACAATCAGCCATCATATCCATCTCTTTAACAGACCAATCTAGCCGATGATAGATTTAGCCAACTTCAACAAATAATTATAACTCAACAGTAATCTCTCACCAGGCTAGAAGCACAAATAGATCAGTTAGCTGAATCTTCTATGAGGAGAGAACTAGGTCAATTGTCAAGCCAACTAGTACCAAATCTCAGAAACAACCCATCCATCCACCAACCACCTGGACCTAGTCATCAATCTAATGTCCCACTTAAGAATCCTTAATTTGAAAATGACAAAGTAATCTCTGAGCTTAAAAGTGATAGGATTCTTAAGGACTCATATCAAGTCCAGGTGAGTAAGGCTAGTACTGATGCTAGCCAAAGTATGAATTTAGAAGACAAGGTTAGTACTAAGGCTAACCCAATAGAAGAACCTACACTCGAAATTGTTACTGATCTGAGTGAAAAATATAAAGAACCTTTAGCCCTAGAAGTCAGTTCTTCCACTCTAGAATCATCACCTCCTCCAGAACTGAAGTCATCTTTGATTACACCTGAATACACATGTTTAGGATCAAGTGACACCCTTTCAGCTCCTATTACTTCAAACTCAACTCTTAACCCAAAAACTCAATTCATGAGCATTTTAGAAGAACAACTAGGAGAAATTCTCAATAAACAAGGGTCTGTGAATGGGTTTGTGAATTTTCTTACTACAATTAAGAACGAGGATGTGCAATACATTTCGAAGATTGATAATAAATAATTAAAATTTATTGTAGACCATTTTTCTGAGATTGGCAATTCAAAATCATTAAAATTTATCAATCCAATATTCGATACGGGGTAGGTGAGAGAATCAGCATGGTCTGGCTGAAGACAGTAAACTTAGCACTTTCTGGGAGGCAACCCAATTTCAGTTTTTGCTTTTTCTTTCTTTGTATTTTGTTTAAGTTAATCGAATCTTACTTAGTATCTTTTGTAGAAATCTGAAGATAATATTAGCTAAGTTGAGGGGAGAATCAATTTTGAAAAGACTTCTAGATCAGGTGACATCTCTCCTTTTCTTTCTTTTTGCATGCACCCTTCATTTTACCTACTTCATTGAGGACAATATCGATTAAGTTGGGAGAGGAGAATAATAATTTTTTTTTAAATTTTTAAGTCCTCAAGTAAGTTAGTATTTAACATTTAAGCACCTGATTATACTTAAGAATCGAGTTAAATCGAGCATTTTTAAAAGAAAATTGATATACAAACCAGAAAGTTTATGAGATATCGAGGGATTAAGTATTAAGAAAACTCAATAAAGAGTTGAAAACTTAAATAATTTTTTTTGAGTATTTCTAAATTTTTCTACCAGCATCAAAGAAGAGTTTACTTTATATGGGCTTATGTAGGGTAACTATACATTTCTTCATATATAAAAAGAAAAGTTTTCAAGTACTTCATGCCGAGTAACTGGGCTTTTTTGCCTAAGCAAGCATTGAGTTTCGCATCAAAAGGTATGAAGGGCAAAGAAGCTTATTGTAAAACTAGTTTTAACTCGTAGCCTGTTTGATTCGAGCAAGTAGGTCCGAGGGATATTCTATACCTAGTGCCGTAAAGCCATCTGATTTGGGAGTCATTGACTGAAAACTCACTATATGGGTTAAATAGAAAGCTTAAGAGGTTAAGACACTCAATAATGGTATAATATTTAAAAAAAATTAATAAATAAAGGATGAAAGTAACAATATACTTGTCCATATGAAGATTAATGATTTGGAGATAAAGGTAAAAATGATTTAAAAAAAGTTTAGTGTTCTTAGTTTAACTCTCATATTGATTAATATTAATACTTCAATAATATACCTCACTATGCTCTACTGGACATCAGTGATCTTTTTTGAAAATTATTTGATGAAATTTGAAACTTTAAGTGAAACGGTACTTAATTCTAAATTCTTTCTTTACTCGAGGATGAGCAAAGTTCAAGTTGGGGGGTGTGATAAGTGACATATTTTAATATTTATTATAGGTATTTTTGATAATTTATGGTGCTAACATCTTCTAAAAAATCTAATTTCATAAATAAATTAGATTTTCTTATAAAAATAGATAATTTTAAAAAAATATAAAATTAGAGTATATTTATGAAAAATAGATATTAATTTAATTTAGTAATTTAAGCACCAAAATAATAAAAAAATTTTAAAAAATTTAATGTATATTTTTTTAAAATTTTTTAGGCAAAAATTGAAGCAAAAATCAAGCAAAAATACTCAAAAAAATAAAATTTATAGCCTTCAGTGCATGGTAGACTGATCGCTCGATCCATAAAATTAGGGGTGCGGTCCACATGAAATGTTACGCGGTCCATGGTGCGGTCTACAGGTGAGCAAAAGAAATTTGCACTGATCGACAGTCCAGATTTCATCTGAAGTGAGATTCGACAGCTATGGTGGTTTCTGACTTTGAATAAGATTTCTAAGTGTGATCCGATGATCAAAACTTGATCCATCACTCGATCTGACAGCTGGTATTCATCCCGACTATGTTAAGGAGATAAAAAGTGCGATCCAATGGTCAGAAACTCATCAAGGATGTGATTGGATGGCTGAGAGCGAATTCGATCATAAGAAAGATTTAAACAGTGGTTTTTGATCAGATCTGGGTGGTCCAAATGCAATCTAATGACCATAATTAATTTATATGAGTATAATACATTTTTTAAAGATTTTAGAACTTCTTTTGCTACCAAAAAAAGATAAAAAATTTATCTATAAATAGGAGGTCCAGAGATAAGTCTTGGGAGAAGAAAAAATTAATAGAAACTTAAGAAAAAAATAAAAAAAAATTATATAGATTTAAGGACCCAAGGAGAAGAAGAAGAGAAGTCGGTTCGCTCTACAGAGTACGAAAGAAGAAGAAGAGGTCATCAACCATCTTTCCAATGAGGTTGTACTGATCAACTTTAGATATTTATTATAGTTTTATTTTTATTTTATTTTATTATTTTTTTAAATTTTTTATACTTAAATTTTAATTTTAATTAATGTAAAATTTATTTTTTTGTACTTTAAATTTTTATCTTTTATTTTTTGTAAGTAGATGCTAAGATCTAATTAGTAGATCTTAGTACCAATTTATTTTATACTTTTTAAATTTTTATTATTTATTTTTATTGCAAGTAGATGTTAGGATCTAAATAGTAGATCTTAGTATCGGATTTATTTTTTATACTTTTAATTTTTATTTTCTGACTTAAATTACTTTCTTCAAAACTTTAATTTTTTTCATAAAATCAAAGATTTCAAATCAAAATCCTGTCTTCTCTGTGGATTCGATCTGACTCACTACTTTCTATATATTTTTAATTTTTAATGAAGTCAGAATTAGATTGATAATCATGGTGTCCTAACGACAACATCGTGATCATATCAGTTCATATCTACAGATGAATCTAAAGTGTGCAAGCTTCAAAGATCCATTTATGGATTGAGGCAAGCATCACAGAGTTGGAACATATATTTTGATAGAACGATCAAAATGTATAGCTTCGTTAAGAATGGAGAGGAACCTTATATCTATAAATGGGCTAATAGTTCTGTAGTTATTTTTCTTATACTTTATGTGGATGACATTCTCTTAATGGAGAATGACATTTCTGCTTTATAAAGTGTAAAGCTATGGCCGTTGTCTCAATTCTCTATGAAGAATTTGGGAGAAGCATCCTACATCCTATGGATGAAGATATATAAAGTTATATCTAAAAGACTATTTGGATTGTCCCAATCCACGTACATTGATACCGCACTGAAATAGTTTAGCATGGAGAATTTCAAAAAGGGCTATCTATCGATAAATCAAGAAATTTTTCTCTCTCAGAAAGATTGTCGGACAACTCCACAAGAAAAAGAGCATATGAGTAGAATCCCAAATACCTCAATAGTGGGATCTATCATGTACACCATTACATGTACAAGATCGGATGTGGTCTACTTACTAGTGGTAGCGAGTAGGTACCAGTCTGATTCGGATGAAAACCACTAGAAAGTTGTAAAGACAATCTTTAAGTATTTGAGAAATACTAGAGACCAATGACTAATTTATGGAGAATCTGACTTAAAACTTGTGAGATACACAAATTTTAATTTTCAATCAGATCATGATAATAGTAAAAATATGTCGGGATATATATTTACTTTGAATGGTAGGATGATATGTTGGAAAAATTTCAAGCCTCACACTATAGCCAATTTTGTTTGCAAGGTGGAATACATTATTGTTGTGATCCAGGTGGTGTGCCCAAGGCCCAGGGGACCAAGGCTAAGGCCAAGATCCATCATTCATGAGGGCTTCATGGAGGCTCTAGGGCTAGTTGGGCCCTAGGTTGAAAGGCTGTGGGCCTTTCGGGTTCTTGAGGTCTAGGTTATGTGGGCCTCAAGGGACCAACTCTTTATGGGCCAGGTCTGGGTGCAGGATAGGTGAGATTAGGTCGAGTCATGGATGTACATAGGCTTGGGTTAACCTAATCTCCCATAGAGTTGGTCAAGGGAGTTTTGGGTTTGGGTCACTTGACCCTGTGTTTATATATACATGTACTTGTATAGGTTGATTAAGCCAAGGAATACAAGAACCATTTCTCCCAAGTCTCTCTCTCTCTTCTCCCTCTCTCTCCAGCAATTCTCCATGCCGCAGGAGCAAGAAACCCTAGGGTTTCTTGCCGCCAGGCCCATAAAAGGAAAGAAAAGCAAGGAGGCGCTAGCCCCTCCTCTCTTGCAGCCGCCAACCAGATTCCTCTCTCCCTCTCTTGCAGCCACCCAAGAATCAGATCCAAGACCTGAAATCTCTTGTGAAGAGGTTGATACAAGTCCCTCTCAGATCTGGAGTTGATCTGAGGTCGTTTGAGGCACGGGAGAGATCTCCATCAACAGATCTACAAGAAAGGCTGCAGCAGGATAGATCTATGAGGTCTGTCTCCATCTACCTTCTTCCCTATCTAAAATACTTCGATTTGAGATCTACAAATTGAAAGACCTTGGTCCAGGCCTAATCTGATTGGGTACCAGATCTTGAATTTTTTAGAGATGTTTTCAGAGGGATTCTTCATCTAGAACGAAAGGCTGATGAAGGAGACAGCAACCAGGCTGTTTTCGTCAAGAGCCTTGGATCGTGTCCAGAAGTCTCCAGATCTATTCGTTGCTGGTTCTGCTGCACCCAAGGTCCGTGGGAGGAGCTGGGATCATGCTCCAATAGTTGGTATCAAAGCCACGGTGGTGAGGAAGCAGTTCCAAGCGTGAGAAGTTGAAGATCCCAAGTGCTGAAAATTTTCAACAAGGTACCATCAAGGTATATTCTACACTTCTTGATTTTATATTACTTGTTTGGCATGGATCCAGTCATGGGCAGCAATATGAAGGTTGAGTTCGAGAAGTTTGATGGCAAGGAGAATTTTTCCATGTGAAAAATTCGGGTGGAGGATCTTCTGGTGCAAGCAGATCTAGATCAGGCTTTGGATGAGAAGCCTGAGGGAATGACAGATAGACAGTGGGCATCATTGGAGAAAAAGCATGCTCGGTGATCAGAGAATGTTTGATGGATGCGACGTTGTATTCGGTGCTGGAAGAAAAGACCCCGAAGGGCCTTTGGTCGAAGTTGCATACCATGTATATGGGGAAGAATATGTGTAACAAGCTAATGCTGAAGAAGAGGTTGTACAATCTTCAGATGCAGGAGGGATCTGATGTGATTGGCTACATTCAGAGATTCGACTAGTTGTGCACGGAGTTGATGAATATCGGGGTGAAGCTGGATGAGGAGGACAAGTCTCTGTTGCTTTTGTGTTCATTACCAGGATCATATGACTCTTTGGTGACTACACTGCTCTACGGCAAGGAGACTCTGGAATATGAGGACATGGTCTCGGTGTTGAGATCTAATGAGCAGAGGAAAAAGTTGACCAGAGATCGAGCTCCCCATGAGGGTTTGGCAGTAGGGGAGAGGACAGGTAGAGGCATAAGCAAGTTCAGGGGGCGGTCCAAGTCCAGGAAGGGAAAGAAAAAGATGAAATGCTTCAAGTGCAACGAGTTCGGGCACTTCAAGCGACAATGTCCACTATGGAAGAGCAAGAAGGGAGAAAGAAGTGGCTCAGAATTAGTGAGTGCAGTTGCTGGGCAGCAGGTGGAGGATGATCTACTTGTGGTATCAGATGGTCACAGGCATTACACAGAGGAGTGGACACTAGACTCTGCGTGCTCACATCACTACACACCACACAGGTCTTGGTTTGCGACATACACCAAGACAGATGAGGGATCAGTGACTCTAGGCGACAATCATCCTTGCAAGGTGGCTGGGATAGGGACAGTCAAGGTGAGGATATTTGATGGGATTGTGAGGATATTGACAAACGTAAAGCACATCCCAGAGCTGGAAAAGAATCTGGTGTCACTAGGCTACTTGGAGTGCAGTGGATACAGCTTCAGTAGTAGGGTTAGAAGCGGAGTACTGAACATCTGCAATGGAACTATAGTAGTGATGAAAGGTAGGAGGTTGGACAATAACCTCTATCGCATGGAGGGATCTGTGGTGATCGAAGATTCTAATGCAGCAGCTGCAGCACAGGACCAGCAGGAGACTTACAGGATGTGGCACTACCGCCTAAGCCACATGGGTGACAAGGGGCTGAGGGAGTTGAGCAGGAGAGGACTCATCTCTGATCTGGAGGATGGTGCTACAGGGGAGATCTATGAGCCTTGCCAGATGGGAAAGTAGAGGAGAGTTCAGTTCAACATCAGTATAGCTTGTAGTGCAGTCCCTCTGGAGTTAGTACACACGGATGTGTGGGGACCAGTCCCAGTTTTAGCTAGGAATGGGGCCAGATACTTCATGATCCTGATTGATGATTTCTCAAGGAAACTCTGGATTTACTTCATGAGAGAGAAGTCTGAGGTCTTCACCAAGTTCAAGATCTAGAGAGCTGAGGTGGAGGAGCAGGGGAGGAGCATGAAGTGTCTGAGGTCAGACAATGGCGGAGAGTACACCAGCAGAGAGTTCCAAGATTACTATGAGGAGTGTGGGATCAGGAGACACTTCTCAGTTAAGGAGACTCCACAGCAGAATGGGGTGGCCGAGAGGATGAACAGAACACTTCTGGAAAAGGCACGATGCATGAGGCTGCAGGCAGGGCTTCCAAAAAAGTTCTGGGTTGACACAATTGACGCAGCAGGTTACTTGGTCAATCGATCACCTCACACTAGGTTGGATGGTAGGCTTCTAGAGGAGGTGTGGTCTGGGAGGACAGTTGGGCTGGGCCATCTATGGGTATTTGGGTGCACGGCCTATGTGTACATTGGAGCTAGTGAGTGGAGCAAGCTAGATGCCAGATCATGCAAGACGGTGTTTCTAGGCTATCCACGAGGAGTCAAGGGATACAGACTGTGGGATCCCTTGGAAAAGAAGGTCATCATTAGTCAGGATGTGACTTTTGATGAGGAGTCAGTCCTACGGAGGTGAGCAGGCATGGAGGAGCAGGAGGAGGTCCAGCAGGGTGCTGCTGGACAGCTAACCTCTTTGATTTTGCCTCTTGCAGGTACTATTGGAGGACATGACATTCAGGTGGAGCACCTACCTAAGGTGTCTCCACAGGTGGAGAGGACTCGGATGGATGATCGAGGCGTAGAGGTCCAACAGGAGCGAGCTGAATCGAGGACTGATATCGATGTTGCCCTACACAAGCCCAAGAGGACCATCAAGCAACCGAACCAATATGGCTTCGAGGAGATGCTGTCATATGCCCTGGTGATAGCGAATGGAGACCCATATACATATCAGGAGGCTATTGAGAGCTAGGACAGAGAGCGGTGGGTCCAGGCGATGTCCGAAGAGATGCAGTCTCTCCATCAGAACCAGACATGGCGATTGGTGTAGTTGCCACAGGGGAAGAGGTCCATTGGCTGCAAATGGGTCTACAGTCGCAAGGAAGGGCCTTCAGAGCAGGGAGGTATCAGATTCAAGGCAAGGTTAGTAGCCAAGGGATACTCCCAGAAGGAAGGCATCGACTTCAGTGAGGTCTTCTCTCCCATCATCAAACATACTTCTATCAGAGTTTTGCTGAGCATTGTACCAGCTCAAGATTTAGAGCTGGAGCAGATGGATGTCAAGACGGCGTTCCTCCATGGACATTTGGAGGAGAGGATTTACATGGAGCAGCCACCCGATTTCAGGGATCCAGGATCAGAGGGAAAGGTTTGTTTGTTGCAGAAGTCGCTGTACGGGCTGAAGCAGTCGTCGAGGCAATGGTACAAGCGGTTCGACTCCTATGTGCACAGCATTGGACTTTTCAGGTGCGAGTTTGATCCCTGTGTTTATGTTCAGTCTCTTGAGGATGGTTCTAGGTTGTTCCTACTCTTGTATGTGGATGACATGCTTATAGCATGCAAGAGTAGGAAGGTTGTGCAGGATCTGAAGGCATCCTTATCTCAGGAGTTTGAGATGAAGGATTTGGGCCCTGCAAGGAAGATCCTAGGCATGGAGATTTTCAGAGACCGAGCCCAGAGGGTGCTGCATCTATCTCAGGGGGGCTACATACAAAAGGTCTTAGAGAGGTTCGGGATGAAGGGAGCAAAGCCGACGGAGCTACCACTTGCCGGTCACTTCAGACTCTCGAAGACCATGGCGCCACAGACTGAGGTGGAGGCTCAGGAGATGGAGAAGGTCCCTTATGCTTCAGGAGTTAGGAGCGTGATGTATGCGATGGTCTGTTGTAGGCCAGACATCGCTCATGCAGTGAGTCAGGTTAGCAGGTTCATGGCACAGCATGGCAAAGAGCACTGGAGAGCTCTGAAGTGGATATTCAGATACCTGACGGGTTCAGTTGGAGTTGGCATCTGCTACGGATAGCGAGGAGGTACAGTGAGATACTCTGACATGTTCAGGGAGGCTCAAGGGCTGATTGGCGGTTATGTAGATGCAGACTTCGGTGGAGATGTGGATACCCGGAGGTCTACGACAGGCTTCATCTTTAGGCTGTATGGAGGTCCTCTTTCTTGGAGATCGAGTCTATAGCCTATCACGGCCCTATCCACTACAGAGGTGGAGTACATCGGGCTGACAAAAGCAGCTAAGGAGGTAATTTGGCTGAAGAGTTTGTTGACGGAGATGGGCCTTACTCAGGAGGCCATTAGAGTGCACTGTGACAGCCAGAGTGCACTTCTATTAGCACAAAACTCAGTCTATCATGCAAGGACAAAGCACATCGACATTCGGTATCATCAGATCAGGGAGCTTGTGGAGGATGGTGAGGTGGAGCTGGTAAAGGTACACACCAAGGAGAACCCAACTGATGCACTTACAAAGGTACTTCCACGGGACAGCTTTCAGAGATGTGTTGAGCTGATGCGGCTGATGGATAGAGTGGAGCTGGTTGAGGCCTTGGGACACCAAGGTGGAGATTGTTGTGATCCAGGTGGTGTGCTCAAGGCCCAGGGGACCAAGGCTAAGGCCAAGGTCCATCATTCATGAGGGCTTCATGGAGGCTCTAGGGCTAGTTGGGCCCTAGGTTGAAAGGCTGTGGGCCTTTCGGGTTCTTGAGGTCTAGGTTATGTGGGCCTCAAGGGACCAACTCTTTATGGGCCAGGTCTGGGCCCAGGATAGGTGAGATTAGGTTGAGTCATGGGTGTACATGGGCTTGGGTTAACCTAATCTCCCATAGAGTTGGTCAAGGGAGTTTTGGGTTTGGGTCACTTGACCCTGTGTTTATATATACATGTACTTGTATAGATTGATTAAGCCAAGGAATACAAGAACCATTTCTCCCAAGTCTTTCTCTCTCTTCTCCCTCTCTCTCCAGCAATTTTCCATGCCACAGGAGCAAGAAACCCTAGGGTTTCTTGCCGCCAGGCCCATAAAAGGAAAGAAAAGCAAGGAGGCGCTAGCCCCTCCTCTCTTGCAGTCGCCAACCAGATCCCTCTCTCCCTCTCTTGCAGCCTCCCAAGCATCAAGTCCAGGATCTGGAATCTCTTGCGAAGAGGTTGATACAAGTCTCTCTCAAATCTGGAGTTGATCTGAGGTCGTTTGAGGTGCGGGAGAAATCTCCATCAACAGATCTACAGGAAAGGCTGCAGCAGGACAGATCTGCGAGGTCTGTCTCCATCTACCTTCTTTCCTATCTAGAATGCCCTGATTTGAGATCTATAAATTGGAGGACCTCGGTCCTGGCCTGATCTAGTTGGGTACCAGATCTTGGATTTTTTAGAGGTATTTTCAGAGGCGTTCTTCATCTGGAATGAAAGGCTGATGAAGGAGACAACAACCAGGCTGTTTTTGTCAAGAGCCTTGGATCGTGTCCAGAAGCCTCCAGATCTATTCGTTGCTGGTTCCACTGCACCCAAGGTCTGTGGGAGGAGCCGGGATCATGCTCCAACAATTATGGCATCTGATGCTGCTCATAAAGCTATTTGGTTAAGAAAGTTTTATCAGCAAGCTTGGAGTGGCACCCTCTATTGATGGTTCTATTTTTTTGTATTATGACAGTACTGGAGCCATAGCTCAAGCTAAAGAATCGAAGTCTCATCAGAGGACCAAACACATTCTACATCGCTATCACCTTGTTCGAAGGATTGTTGATCGAGGTGACATCGAGCTTTAGGAGATTGATGGAAAAAAAAACTTGGCTGACCTATTTACTAAAACCCTCGAAATCAAGGAGTTTGATGAACACAAATAGAAGATGGATATTAGATACTATTCTAATTAGCTTCAGTCTAAGTGAGAGTTATTGAAAATTATATCCCAAAGCCAATTGTCTATCTGTAGATGATTATGCTTTTTATATGTAAATTATATATAAATTATAAATTAATAAAAGTTATTTGGTAGTTTATCATAATCTATGCATCTTCTCTTTTAGAACTCTTATATTATGATGAAGTCTTTAGAACTATTTCAATCGATAAAAGAGAATTTATCGAATAGTTCTTAAATTTGTTCATAACCAAATGATACGTTATTAACAAGAATGATAACATTTATCAAGTATAAGTTATTGTGTGCCATATGGATTGGTTGTCCTCGTAACCAAAGAGCATGGAGACATTGGTATAGTATGCAGGTGAAATATAGGAGTACATTTACACTAAACTTGACCCAACAATGGAGCACTCTACTATTAAGAGTAGCCCATGAAAGATATGGGTATAAGTATCCCTTCGACCTGAGATCACCACGGTGACTTGCAAGTAACTCACTATGCTTTGGTGTTGAACTATCTATATTTCTAATACAGTGATGAAAGATTTTTGGGTACAATCAAATACTCATAAAGTCTGTGTGTGAGTTAAGTTAGGATTCACCACTTTAAATTTTAGAGATAATACTTCAATGTATTTCAATTAAGTAAAATCTTGATCGAGATAATTCATATGAGGAGTCACAGGATTTATAAGGTGAGACACAACACGGATGTACTGATTAAGAGTTGACAATTTAACTCTGAAGTTATCCTGAGCATTGAGGATCAAAGGGATGAATTATATGGTAATCATATTCTAAAATTTTTGAATGTTGCTTTACAATAATTCGACCTATCCGAACATTGAATATTATTGCTAGATGAGTATTTCAATTAGTATAGAAATTTATTCTTATACTATTGACTCAGTGTTCGAACCTATGAGTGTTGAAAATTATGTTTCAAAGTCAATCGTCAGCCTGTTGATGGTTGTACTCATGTATGTAAGTTGTATATAAATTATTTATTAATAAAAATTATTTGACTTTTTCATCACAAAGTGTACATCTTCTTTTTGAATTTTTGTATTGTGATAAAGTCCTTAAGATAATTTTGATTGATAAAGGAGGATTTATCATTTAGTCTTTAAACATGTTGTGACCAAATGATATGCTGTTACTAGGATGATAGTTATATCAAGTATAGATCATTGTGTACCATATAGATTGGTTGTCCTCTTAATCAAGGAGTGTGGAGATATTGGTATGACATGCAAGTGAGATGTAGGAGTATATCTCACTGAACATGATCCAACTACGGAGCACTCTGCTGTCAAAAATAGCTCATGAAGGATATGGATATAAGTATCTTTTTGACCTGAGATCGTTACGGTGACTTGCAAGCAACTCACTGTGCTTTGGTACTGGACTATCTGAATTTTTAATTTAGTGATGAAAGATTTTTGGGCACAATCAAATACTTATGAAGTCGGTGTGTGAGTCAAGATGGGATTGACTGCTCCTGATTTCAGGAGTTAGTGCTACATTATATTTTAATTCAGCAAAATCTTGACCAGGATAGTCTTTATGAGGAATCACAGGATTTATGAGGTTGAACATATTATAGATGTACTGATTAAAAGTTAATAGTTTAACTCTGAGTCATCCTGAGCAGTGAAGGTCAAAGGAATGAATTATACGATAACTATAGTCCAGAATTCTTGAATGTTGCTTTGCAATCATTCGGCCTATCTGGATGTTGGGTACCATTACTAGATGGTCATTTCGATTAGCATAAAAATTTATTTCTGTACTATCGACTTAGATTCGAATCTATGGGGTCACACTCAAAAAAAATTTCTGACTGATCAGATGGCTAATCAATGATTGAGAATCATTCAAAGATATAACTATCAATATGATTGATGGCCAACCTTATGTAAAAGTTACAATGAAATGAAATAATTTACTAAGAGTGATAGAAATTGTATCCCAAAGTCAATCGTTAGTCTATTGACGGTTATGCTCATTGTATGTAATTGTATATAAATTATTCATTAATAAAAATTATTTAACTTTTTCATCACAAAGTATACATCTTCTTTTTGAATTTCTATATTGTGATGAAGTCCTTAGGACTATTTTGATCGATAACGAAGAATTTATCGTTTAGTCCTTAAACGTGTTTGTGATCAAATGATATGCTATTATCAGGATGATAGCTACATCAAGTGTAGGTTGTTGTGTGTCATATGGGTTGGTTATCCTCTTAACCAAAGAGTATGGAGACACTGGTATGGCATGTAGGTGAGATATAGGAGTACATCTTACTGAACGTGATCTAACTGCAGAGCACTCTACTGTCAAGAGTAGCTTGCAAAAGATATGGGTATAAGTATCCCTCTGATTTGGGATCGCCATGGTGACTTGTAAGCAACTTACTGTACTTTGATGCCAGACTATCTGAATTTTTAATTCAATGATGAAAAGTTTTTGGGTACAGTCAAATATTTACAAAGTCGATGTATGAGCCAAGATGAGATTAACCACTCCTGGTTTTAGGAGTTAGTGCTATATTGTGTTTTAATTCAGTAAAATCTTGGTCAGGATAGCTCTTATGAGAGTCACAGGATTTATGAGGTTGAGGCACATTATGGATGTACTAATTATGAGTTGATAGTTTAACTTTGAGTCATCCTAAGCACTGAGAGTCAAAGGGATGATTATATGGTAACCATACTTCAGGGTTCTTGAATGTTGCTTTGCAAACATTTGGCCTATCCGAACGTCGGGTACCATTATTAGATGGTCACATCGATTAGTATAAAAATTTATTCCTATACTATCAACTTAGGTTCGAATCTATAGGGTCATATTCAAAAGAAGTTAGTATCTAATCTAGTAGCTGATCAATGATTGAGAATCATTCGAGGATATAATCATCAATATGATTGATGATTAGCCTTATACAAAAATTATGATAAATTAGTTTACTAAGGGGTTAGTGAATTATAAGAGAATTGATTAGTAATTAGATTACTAATTAGCTCAATTTGATTGAGCAATATGATTTAGTTCAAGTCTGATTGAATAGAATTCAATTAGGTTTGACCCGATTAGGTTATGAGATGACCTAATCGCTAAAGGTGATTGATTTTTGATTTGATTAAGACTTGAGCTCGATTAAATTCTGATTTGATTAAGATTTAATCTAGTTCATATAGTACTTAATTAAATTAGATTCTATTATCTAATTGGATCTAACCTAATTTGATTAGGATGAGAACCAAATGGATAAAATCGTAAAGTCCAAACTAGTTTGGACTCTTTCAAGTGCCGACCACCCTTTACCCATGCCACATCTCTCATCGCAAATACTAGATTTGTATGACAAAACTCCATGCCAAAGAGATGTTTCTCATCCCTTCCAATGCCCATTTGGATGAAGATAAAATCTAGTTTAAGGTTGAATTCAAATTGTATTTGAAGTCAAGATGAAGTTGATCTTTATCCTAGTTCAAATTTGATTTGAACTAGGTCTTATCCTCATTTCCATGCCAACATTAAAAATTCCAGAGTTTTGTGTGATAATTTTTAGGTGTGTTTTTACCATGAGAAAGGTTTCTCTCTGAGGCATGAGGTTTGGGGTGGGCATTGCGTTCTTAGGCTTGTGTGATTAGAGGAGAGCCAACTCCTCTTGGTGAGAGACCCAGAATTTGTTCTAAAATTTTTGGGTGAGAGAAAATCAAAGAGAGAAGAGAGTTCTCCTCTCTCTTTCCACCATCACATTCTCCTCTATATTCATCTTCGATTTCAAAAGAGTCCAAGAGATCCGAAGAAAGGAGCAGATCAGCCATCAACAAGATCTTCATGCGAGCTAGCACTCTCGGGAGATCGATCAACACAGGACTTCGAGTGGACAATCCATAGAGATCAGACACCCTATGCAGCTGCAAGTAACTAGCAAGACCATAATATTCTGATGTGGTGATCAGCTACCTGTGCTCAGGTGATGAGTTTTGAACTCATATTTATTATAGATATAATCTATGGTGTAGATGTGATCTACTATTGCATGTTTAATATGATCATACATGTAGATTTTTATTTTCAAATCTCATATATACAATATAACATGTTATAGATCTTAGGGTAGACATTTAAGATTAGATCTAAAGCATGTTTATTAGATTAAATAGTTTAATCTGATCTATCTTCTGCTTTAAAATTTTGAAAAGCATGCGTGAAATATCTGCCAGTTTTCTATAAAGGGTTAGTGAATTATAAAAAGATTAATTAGTAATTAGATTATTGGTTAGCTCAATTTGATTGAGCAATATGATTAGAATAAATCTAATTAAATTAGATTTGACCCGACTAGGTTATTGATGACCTAATCGTTAAGGGTGTTTAATTCTTGATTTGATTAGGACTTGATCTTGATTAATTTTTAATTTGATTAAGATTTAATTGAGATAATTTATTATCTAATTAGATTAGATATTTAGGTGCAACCAAATGGTTTTGATTTGAACCTAATTGGAATAATTTAGAGTCTAAAAGGATTGGACTACTACCCCTGCGACACCCTAAACCCACGCCCACTTGTTCTTCATGCAAACTTGGATTTTGCATGAATTTTTTGCACATAAATCAGAGGCTCTCATCCTCTCTCTTACCCTCCTTAGATAAGGATCAAATTTGGTTCAAAGTTGAATTCAAATCTGGGTTGAATTCAAGTTTGAAACAGGATGAGGATAAATCAAATTTTGAATTCAAGTGGTTTGAATTTGATTCAAACCAATCTCATCCTATCCACTCCACATGCCACCCTTAAGAAGGGGACATTTTGTGCAACAACTATGATTAGATTATCATGAGAAAAATTTGAGAGTGGGGCATGAGGATTAAGGGGTGGGCGGCCTTGCTTTGGCGTGTGTGCATAGAGGAAAATCGGTTCCTCTTGGGTGAGAGATCTAGATATTGATCTAGGATTTCGGGTGAAGAAAAATCAAAGAGAGAAGTGAGTGCTCCTCCCTCCTTCTATCACCACATCCTCCTCCATATTTCTTCTTTGATTTTGGAAGAGTCCGAGAGATCTGAAGAGAGATATAGATCAGCCATCAATAGGATCTTCGTGCGAGCTAGCACTCCTGAGGAGATCGATCAGTGTAGGGCTTCGAATGAATGATTCATAGAAGTCGGACACCCAGTGTGGCTGTGAGCAACTAGCAAGATCTCAAATCCATGTTGTCCAGTTGTGGAGATTTGCTACCCATGCTCAAGTGATGAGTTTTGAACTCATACTCATTGTAGATTAGATCTACCGCATGTTTGATATGATCATGCATATAGATTTTAATTTTTAGATAATATATGTGCAATATATCATATTATAGAACCTAGGATAGATATTTTTAGATCTGACATAAAGCATGCTTATTAGATTAAATCATTTAATTTTATGTATTCTACTGAAAAAATTTTAAAAAGCATGCTTGGAATGCTTGTCGATTTCTTTCAGTGGTATCAGAGCCTAGGTTCGTTATGACATGACATATATGCATGTATAGATCTAATTTTTATTATTTAGGTTAGATCTAAATAGTTTTTATGTTCAAATCTGATTTATGATCAGTCTCATATGTGATATGATGTTAGATTAGATGATCCAAGTAGCCAAGTACTCAGATTAGATTGATCACCAGGCCGTCCGATCATAGGAGCAAGTAAGGTTTAAAGATCCTCCCTTTTCATTCAATGGGATACTCTTATGATATGTCAGGGTGCCAAGTAATTATATCCCATAAAGAAGAATATGAAAGGATGAAAACTTATTTTTCTGTAAAACCCTAGATTTGAAAACCTTAAGATGTATTGTATATGATACAAGTTGTATAAAAAGTAAAAACATCTAATCTTTATGATTAAAATTATTTTAATCAAGAAAAATAAAACTTAAAATCATAAAAAAATTTAGATTAGATTTAAAAATTTATTTATGATTGATTTTATTTTAGTTTATACAAAATTT
This sequence comes from Elaeis guineensis, assembly GCF_000442705.2. Taxonomy (NCBI): domain Eukaryota; kingdom Viridiplantae; phylum Streptophyta; class Magnoliopsida; order Arecales; family Arecaceae; genus Elaeis; species Elaeis guineensis. The sequence continues at coordinate 18,730,896 of NC_026007.2, read as the reverse complement.
TTCAAAATTGAAACTTTGCAAAAGTTACTGGCATGCTTGCTGAGCCGACTCAGTCCCCTGATTTAGTCGACTCGATTTCCAACTGAGCCGATCCAATTACAGCAATCGGATAAAATAGATTACTATTTATTAATAGTGAGTCGACTAAATCTCAGAACTTAGTCGACCCACTGTAGTGAGCTGGCTTAGTCCAGAGGTAAGCTGACTAAGTTTCAAAACAAAAAATTTTTACATAAAATGATGTAAAATATTTATAAAATTAAAATTGTTTCAAATCCAATCTAAACCCATGTTGATTATACACTTAATTGGGAATTAAGGGTTGAATCATTTAGATCTAAAATTATGAATTAAAGATCTAATGATATTTACATAAAATATGGGTCTATTGGTTAGCTTGATCAGGTCCTCTTAATTGGATTAGAACTAAGATTAGAATCAAATGGACTAAATAAAGAAATTGATTAAATCTAACCAAAAGTTGAATTAGATTAAATTAAATTTTTTTAGATCAAATATAATAGTTGTAGTTGGTCAGTCCATGTCTTTAATTAGATCAAGTGGACCTGATCGTGGCTCAGTGGTCAAGCCCGAGTCTTTAGACAAATCAAATTGAAATGGATAGATCAATTGGTGTCTAAGATAAATATGACATTGTGATCGATGGTTTTTAATTGGCAGCCCACTTATCTGGCCATTTTGATGGTAACTAAGGCAAGCTTTGACAGACCCTCCCACCGATCTCATTTACCTGGTCAATATGGTCAAGCAACTTTTGATTAGGTTGCTTATTGATTCAAACTAACCCATACTCTATAGGTAAATCAGTATGACTGATTTAGGTGCCCCTAGATTGGCTTGTCTCTAGTCTTCTTTGATCTGACTTGATGAAGTCAGTGGAAGGATTATGATTAGTTGGTTAATATTTTCTCTTCTCTTAAAATATTAATTAAATTTTTTAAATTATTAGATCCTTAAAATAAAATAGTTATGATGATAACTAGATTATAGCCTCTCATTAAGTTGGATGATAATGGATTCATTAGTTTGATAATCATTGGAGGCCCAAAGGTTTGGTGCTTATCTTCTATTAGAATTATCATTCATAATATGATAACTCAGTCATGTTTCTCTGATGGATGATCAGGTTGGTCGATCAAAATTGGACCTAATCATTCGTTGGTTAGATGCGCTGAGTATGGTCATGTTAATGGTTGGACCTAACCAGACCTTTTAGTGGAGGCCAAAGCCCACTGATAAGGTACTTGAGATAAAATTATTTACTAAAAGTTGTTTAGAGAAATAATTGATTAAGAACCTACCCATAGATGCAAATGAGTTGATCGATCAAAGTCGGGCCCATGTACAATCTATATGGATTCTAGAACCCACTAAAGAATTAAGGTAATTCTTCGAATTGGAGGTAGAGGCTACCAATTCGTATAAAATAATGAGAGAACCTTTAGACTAAAATTTAAATCTTTAGGCCTTAATAATTCATATACTAATTAGATTTTTGGTTCTCTTTTTATGCAGTTATGGACACCACCTTATTGCTCCGATCACTATTGGATAGTGATAAGTTGATGGGTCCAATTTCAATAGTTGATATCAAAAATTGAAGATTATCCTAGAGCATGAACAGATCTTGTACGTGCTTACAGATCTGGTACATGAGGAGCCCACTCCGAATGCTTGTGGTACGGTCTGAGATACTTACTTGAAGTGGCTCAACGACCGTACCATGGTGTGTTGTATTATGCGAGCTATGATAAATGATGAGTTCAGCCATAAGTTTGAGGATGCTCAGTCGAAGGAAATATTGCAAGTGTTGAACGAATCTTTCAGTACTCTCGATGATGTTGAGCGACACAAGACTAGTTATGCCATCTTCAATGCTCAGATGAGAGAAGGGATATCTGTCACCAATCAAGCATTGTACATGATCAAATAGATTGAGTGTCTAAGCAAGCTCAATTTTCTCTTGCACGAATAGCTTGGAAAGAATGCGATACTTAATTTTTTGCCAAGTCTTACCTCTCCTTTCTCAGTCATTATAGAATGACGAAGCCTGCAGCCAACTACCATGATTTACTGGAGTTGCTATAGATTTTTGAGAAGAATCATTAGCTCCATAAGGAGACGATGAATATAGTGGAAGGATCCTCTTCGGTGGGGCATCATCTCTTTAAGAAAAAAATAAATAAATAAAAATAAAAAGGTGCAGCATGTTAGGGGTCAGACCAAGAAGTCTAAGTTGGATCAGAGTCTGGTAGAGTGCTTCTACTATAAGCAGCGCAGCAACTACTGGAAGAGAAATTATCCTTAGTACATTTTCTCTCTTGATCCAAACAAGTTGAATAAGAAGAAGAAGCAAGCGGTTGCTAGACAAAGTAATTATATGATAACACTTTATAACTTCTCTATGTGTGTTATAATGATTTAGATATTAGATATTGGTAGTCCTATTAATATTTGTAATTCATTGCAGGGACTTCAGATCTGTAGGAGATTTGGAGACGGTGAGAGATTTTCGAATGTTAGAGATAGAAGATTAGTTTTAGTTCTAGCTTTAAGAATTATCAAGCTTGTATTCAATTCTTATATTATTGTTCTTAGTGATTATTACTTTTATCCTAGTTTCTTATTGAATATAATTTTTGTAAGTCTTTTGGTCAAGAACAGTTATGAAATTTCAATAAAAAAAAAATTTATGATATCATTTTGAATGGTGTTTTGTGATGAATGGATAATTAAACAATGGTATTTATATTGTATCATAGTCTAGTGTAATATACACGTCAAATAAATTCCCTAGGATAGATAATATCTCGAATGCTTACCTTTGGCATTGTAGGCTAGGTCATTTTAACAAGAGCAAGATGAATATGTTGACTCAAGAAGAAATCCTCGAAGTTAATGATTGTAAATCATTGCCAACCTGTGAATCTTGTCTATTTGAAAAGATGATCAAATCATCTTTTACTGAAAAAAATGAACGAGCCAGCGAAGTTCTAAGTCTCGTACATGATGATATATATGGATCCATGTGTTGGAAAATATGTTTTAAAGCCAATCATCAGCCTATTGATGATTGTGCTCATTTTTATAAATTATATATAAATTTTTATTAATAAAAGTTATTTGACTTTTTTATTATAAATTATCCATCTTAGAACTCCTGTATTATAATGAAGTCCTTAAGACTGCAATTAATTGACAAAGGAGGATTTGTCATTTAGTTTTTAAAAATATTCATCACCAAATGATATGCCATTAATAGGACGATAGCAATATCGAGTTTAGGTCATTGTGTGCCATATAAGTTGGTTGTCCTCTTAACCAAGAAGTGTGATATTGTTATGGCATACAGATGGAATATAGAAGTACATTCACATCGAACATGACCATTTATTGAGCACTCTACTGTCAAGAGTAGCTCATGAAGGGTATGGGTATAAGTGTCCCTCAGACTTGAGACTACCATAATGACTTATAAGCAACTCACTGTACTTTAATACCAGACCATCTGACTTTCTAACTCAATGATAGAAGGACATTGGGTACAGTCAAATACCTATCAAGTCGATGTGTGAGTCAAGATGGAATTGATCCTTCTGAATTAGTAGGAGATATGCATCAGTGTATTTCAATTTAGTAAAATCTTGACCAGGATAATCCATGAGATGGATTTGAAAGGTTGAAATATAATATGATTGACTAAATTAGGGTTCACAGTCAAACCCTAGGTCATCTTGAGCATTAGGATCAAAGAGATGAATTATACAGTAAGCATTTGCCAGTAGGTTCTAGAATGTTGCTTTGCAATATTTCGATCTATCCAGACGTTGGGTCACCATTGCTAGATGGTTACATCGATTGGTATAGAAAGTTATTCCTATGCTATTAGCTTTGGTTCAAACTTATAGGATCATACGCATTAGAAGATTTGATCAGATCTGATGACTGAAAAGTCCAATTGAATTGTGACTCTAATGAGGAGTCCCACTAGGACTAGAACTTTGGAAGAGAGTCCTATTGAACTGAGACTCTACTATTAATAAAAAATTAATTAATAATTAAATTACTAATTGACTTAATCTGATTGAGTAAAGAGCTTTGGATCAAGTCTAATTGAATTAGATTTAGTTCGACTTAGATTGGGTTTGATATGATCAAGTCTGATTACAAGAAAAATTTGATCATGATTCGATTAGAGTTTGAACTCAGCTAATTCTAAATTGAGTTAGAAATTTATTAAAATAATTAGGTTCTTAATTAGATTAAGTTTATTTCTATCATTGGGTTCAAACCAGATTTGATTTGGTTTAGAATTGAATTAGAAATGAAGAGTCCCAGTCGGTAAGGACTCTACCTTATCTCTTGCGCCACACCTAAACCCATGCCCATATCTCAATGCCAAATTGGATTTGGCTTGACACTTTTGGCATCAAAAGAGTGGACCCAGTAAGGGTGGGCAACAAAGGATGGTGAGTTATTATCTTATCTCCTGCCTAATTCGAATGCAATCTGAATTAGAGATAAGGTGAAAATAAGAAAAAAAAATTCAAACAAGGTAAGTTATTGGCATCTAATTGAATTTTTTCTTAATTTTCTTGGAGAATTTTTGGGCGTGTAAGATACCAGATCTCCTCCTCACATTAGAAAGCTCTTTTTGAAAATTTTGGGATGCCCAAAATTGGGTTGGGCGTGGACTCTATGGCGCCTCCTCTCCTTGGAAGAAAACCCTAGCCCTAGTCTATAAAAGGATGGCTCCTCTCTTTGGCATCACATCTCAAGTTCTCTTGCTAGTTTTTGTTTTTCCAGAGCTTCTCTTCCTTTTCCTCTCTTCCTCCTCCAGATCTCTTCATCTTTGGAGCATCCAAGGTGTTTGAAGAAGAAGGAAGAAATCAGCCTCCAAGTTTTCTTACAAACTAGAACTTCTAAGGATCCTGATCTACATCGATCTTTGTGTGGACTATCTGTAGAGGCCAGATGACTTTGTATGGCTGTGAGCAATTTGAGAGAGATCCTCTCCAAGTGTTGGACCAGAAGAGATCGAGAGACTTCAGTTTGATAATGGTTTCTAAGCTTTTCTTGATCATGTATGTTAGATCTAATGGTTAGATCTTTATGGCAGCATCTATTAGATCGATGCAAGCTTTTATGTAAAGATCTAAAGTGCATCTTAATTCATATTTTTATCATGACATGGTAGTTTATATTAGATCTTATGCATGTGATTTAGATTAAATAGTTCAATCTTACTCTTCCACTGCATAAAAATTTTGAAATTGCATGCATAGCACTACCTATGTTTTCTACAATTGATATCATCGAAATGGCCAGGTAAGTTGCTCTCAATTAAAAACCACCAGTCGAATTACCAAACTTATCTTAGATTCCAATTGGTTAATTAGTTTTGATTTTGACCAACCTAATGACTCAGGTTCAACTACTAAGCCACAATCAAGGTCTATTTGGTCTAATTAAAGATATAGACTTGACCATCTACAACTATTGTATTAGAGAAATCCTGATTAATCTAATTCAATATTTGGTTAGACTTAATCAATTTCTCTCCATGATCAATTAATTTTTTGATTCTAACCTTAGGTCTAACCCAATTAAAGGATTTGATTTGAACTAACCCATGCTCCATATTTTATGCAATGTCATTAGATCTCAATTCACAATTCTAGATCCAATCAATCCAACACTTAATTTTTAATTAAGTTTTTGCATCAACATGGTTTAGGTTTTGAAATATTTTCTCATGTAAACTTTTTACATTAAATCATAAAATCTATTTAGATCAAATCTAAATTTTTATAATTTTAAATCAAAATAATTTTGATTAATCAAGATTAAATGTAACTAATTTCTTTGCAACTTGCATTACATACAACAACTCCTAAGGTTTCAAGATCTAGGATTTTATAAGAAAGTAAGTTTTTCTCTTTTTACTTTCTTCTTCATGGGACCTCACAGTGGCACCTCTACACGCCATAAGAGCACCCCATTGAATGGGAGGAGAGGATCATGAAATCCTACTTACTCTTATGACCAGATGGTCTGGTGATTATCCAATCCAAGTACTTTGTTACTCAGAATATCTAATCTAATAAGATAAAAATCAGATCTAAAAATAAATATATTTAGATCTAATCTAAATTATAAATAATCAGATCTAATATCATAAAATCATATCTAAAGGCATATAAATCATATCATAATAACCATAGCTATGGTGTCTAAGGCAAGCTTGGCAGACCCTTCTACCGATCTCACTTACCTGATCAATTTGGTGAATTATATTTTGATTAGATCACCAAGTGATTCAAGTTAGCCCATACCATTAAGGTTGATCAGTGTGATTGATCTAGGTGCCAGTTCAATTAGCATAACCCTAATCCAGTTTAGTGACTTGATGAAGTTAGTGGGAGGATTGTGGTCTACTGATTGATCTCTTCTTCTCTTTTTTCTAAATTAATTAAATCTTCTAAATTATTAAGTTTCTAAAATGAGCTGGTTATGGTGATAACTAGATCATAGCCTCTCATTAAGGTGAAAGATAATGTGTCCATTATTTCTAATTGACATTGCAGGTGCCATCCATCTGGTGTTCTCTCTGAATGATGGAATTATCATTCATCATATGATGACTCTGTTATACTATCTGATGAATGGTTGGGTTGATCAAGCCATCCTCAGACCTGATTATTCTTTGACTAGAATCACTAAGTAGGTTCATGTTAATGGTTTGAGCTAACCGAAACTTTCAGTGGAGGCCCATCGCCTACTGAAATAAAATCTGAAGCTAAATTAACTACTAAAAATTATTTGGAGAAATAATTGGTTAAGAACCTACCCATAGGTGCATACGGATTGATCGAGCCAACCTCGGGCCTGTATACAGTCTGTGTGGATTCTAGTACCCACTAAGGGATTAAAGTAATTTTTTGAATTGAAGGTAGAGGCTATCAATTCATATAAAATAGTGAGAGAACCTTTAGACTAAAGTCTATGTCTTTAGGAGTAATAAATTTATATACTGATTAGATTTTAATTTTTTCTTGTGTGTGTAGATATGGCCTCAAACTTGTCGCTTCGATTACTGTGAGACAGTGAGAAGTTAAATGGATCAAATTTCGATAACTGGTATCATGATTTATGATTATAGATCCGGCACCTGAGGAGCCCGCTCCTAACGCTTGTGGCATGGTTAGAGACACTTACTTGAAGTAGCTCAGCGACCATACCATTGTTTGTTGTATAATGCGAGCCTCCATGAATGATGAGTTCAGCCAAAAATTTGAAGAGGTTTAGCCAAAGAAAATACTTCAAGTGTTGAGAGAGTCTTTTGGTACTCCCGATGATGTTGAGCGGCACAAGACTAGTTGCACCATTTTCAATGTTCGGATGAAGGAGGGAGCATCTTCCATCGATCATGTATTATATATGATTGAACAGATCGAGAAACTGAGCAAGCTCAGCTTTTCTTTGCATGAAAAACTAGGGAAGGATGCGATCCTGAACTCTCTGCTCAAGTCTTACCTATCATTTCTCAGTCATTTTAGAATGATGAAACTTCTACCACTGTCTATTGGGATTGCTACAGACTTTTGAGAAGGATCACCAGCTCCACAAGGAGACGGTGAATATAGTGGGAGGATTTTTTTCAGACAGCCATCATCCCTTTAAGAAAGAAAAAAATAAGAAAAATAAGAAGGTGCAAGGTACTGGAAGTCACTCCCAAAAACTCAAGTTCAAGACTGATCAAAGTTAGGCAGGGTGCTTCTTTTGTAAGAAGCAGGATCACTGAAAGAGAAACTGTCCTCAGTATATAGCTTTTCTTGATCCGAATAGGCCAAAGAAGAAGAAGCAATCAGTTGTTGGACAAAATACTTATGTGATAACACCTTGTAACTTCTCTCTTTTTGATACAATGACCTAGATATTGGATACCGAAAGCCTTATTAATATTTGCAATTCATTGCAGGGTCTTCAGTTCAGTAGAAGATTTGGAGATGGCAAGAGATTCCTTAATGTTGGAGATGGAAGATCGGTTTCAATTCTAGCTTTAGGAATTATCAAGCTTGTATTCGAGTCTCATTACATTATTCTTAATGAATGGCATTACTGTCCCAATTTTTCTTTGAATGTTATTTCTGTAGGCCTTTTGGCCAAGTCAAATTATGAAATATCAGTTGTTGGGTATAAAATAACCCCAGCCGAAGTTCGTAAAAGGCCGACCCTTCCAGAGCTCTTTCGACTTCCGACCTTGTGCAGCATCTTTCTAAACTCCCCCGACCGTTCGAGCTTCCATAATACCATCCGAACTTCTCTGATAATGAGCTCCTCCATTCATCTACCGGGCTGCTCCAAACACTTTTTGAGCTTCAATATCAGTCGATTTTCTACAGTGATCGACTATTCTTCGAACTTCTTCCGGACTTCGTCAATGTCCGAGCTTCTCCAACAGTAGGACTTCTACAATAACTAGACTCCATCCAAATTTTTACGATGGTCGACCACCTTCCAAATTTCATCCGAGCTCCTACGAGAGCCGGATCCCAACCGAACTTCTACAGTGGATGGATCCCAGACGAACTTCTACAACGGACGGGCTCCACCAGTCAGATTTCTATTTCAAACTTCTTTCAGACCTCGTCAATGATCGAGCTTCTCCAGCAGCGGGACTTCTACAATAAGAAGTCTCCATCCGAGCTTCCACGGCAACCGATCTTCATTCGAGCTTCTACAATAAGCGGACTTCATCTAGACTCCTACAACAGCCAGACTTCGTCCGAACTTCTACAACAGAATTGAATCGCGAACTCCTCCAACATTCGACCTTCAACAGTGTCCTCAAGACTCCTCCAGCGGATGAACCTCCACAATGCCATCCGAACTCCACTGTCGGTCGACCCTCTGTCGGATTCCTCATGAAATCGGACCTCTCCAGCGGACAGTCCTCAGATGAGCTTCTACATCAAGCAAATTTCAGACGGACTCCTCTAGCAATCAGACTCTTACCAGACTTCTCCAACAGAAAGTCTTCATCCAAGCTTCTACAGCAGATGACTTCCGTCTGCAGCATCAGTGCCCAAGGCACCCGATAACAGTGGACTTGTCAGCAATCTCAAAAACATTCGAGCTTCTCTTAGATTGCAGAGACAGAGGGCCATTCCACTCCATCAGACGTCCCAGTCGAGCTTCAGCCGTCAAGCCCAAACTCTCTGGCAAGTCGCGATAATGGCCACTACCCCACTCCACTCTCTGTAACAGATTCCATGTGGCCCCACCACTCTCTGGCAAGTCACGACAACGGACACCACTCCACTCTCCGTTACAAACTCTACGTGGCCCTGAACGGCCCCCTGACGCCACTACTCTTCATAACAAACTCCGCATGGCCCCGAACGGCCCACTACCAGGCGGTTACAGACGTCGCTGTCAATCAGTTACGCTCTCCATCTATAAAAAGGAGACCTCCAGATACGTTCTTCTCTAAGCTCAAAACTCTATCTCGAAACTCTGCTAAAATCCCATTCGAATCTCCATTTCTGTTGAGGCAGAATACTGACTTGAGCATCGGAGGGTCTTGCCGAAGCACCCCCAACTCCGGTTTAGACTTTTCTTTTAGGTCCCGATGGCGGACGCCCTCCCCTCGACTCCAGCTTCTCCGACGTCAGTGGAATTCTGTACCAACAGAATTGGCGCTAGAGAAAGGGGATGTGTCTTTGCAGTACCCTTGTTCTTAAACGAGTACTCAACGGGATTGCCTTTGATCATCTTCTTCGATATTTTCTCCTTCTTCTCCTACCCGATCTCCACCTGATGCCTCCTCGAAAGGCATCCACTAGGCGATCCATGACCTCCGCGGTCAGATCTCAGCGAGACCCGCAAGCTCCAGCCTCGTCTCCAATTTTTCAGGCTTCTCCTCCTCTGACAATGGCAGTCGACATGGAGCAGTTCGACTTGCTAGTTCAGTAGGTCAGGGGCCTCACCGAAGCAGTGCAGGCCATGCAGCAGCAGCCGCAACAGCTGCAGGCATCAGTGTGGCTAGAAAGAGCATCGCCAGAGTTCCAGAATCTGGCGATCGGGTGGGCCACTTGGGCCAGTCACCCTGTCTTCCCCAGAAAGGGGAAGTAGAAGGTATAAAGCCCTCCTTCTGATCACGATTCCACCCCCGGAGGGTCCCTACCTCCGTTCCACCAGAAGACCCTCGAGACTCACAGTCGAGAGGACCTCCTGGATCAAAGATTTCAAGAGATGAATCGATGGATCGAAGAGCTCCATCATGCTCCCACTGCTTACGGTGAGGACATATGTACTAACCCTCTTTTCTCTCAAATAATTATGCGGGAACCAATCCCGTCAAACTTTAAGCTCCCCCAATTCGAAAGCTACGACAGGACCTCAGATCCGGTTGACCACCTGGAGGCCTTCCGAATAATGATGCTGCTCCATGGTGCGCCAGACGCCATCCTGTGCTGAGCTTTTCCATCCACCTTGAAGGGAGCAGTAAGAAATTGGTACTCAGTACTGAAGCTGGGTACTATCTTCTCCTTTGATCAGATGAGCCACCAGTTCGTTACTCATTTCGTCAGCAGCCGGCATCCCTGGAGAGGTTCGGAGTCCCTCATCAACATCAAGCAAAAGGAGGGAGAATCCATTCGAACTTACGTCAACCACTTTAACACCGCCGCATTGGAGGTCCGAAATCTAGACCAATCAGTTGCAATGGCCATCCTGAAGAGCAGTCTTCAAAAGAACGATCTTCTGCTTTCTCTGGAAAAGAAGTATCCCAGAAACTTCACTGATCTGCTGGCTCGGGCCGAAGGATATGCCCGAGCAGAGGAAGCCTTCAAGATGAAAGATGAGGAGGCTGTGAAGGAGCAGCAGGCGGATGACTCCAGCAAGCTCGCAGTTGAAAAAGGGATGAGTGAAGCTTGGTCACATTCTCGAACTCTCCCCGGACACAAGCATGTCCGAACCCCCCCTCGAGCTCGTAGGTAGAGGAGCCCGGACCGCAGGGTTCGACGGAGCTCTCTTTTAGGAAGATTCAATAGCTATGCCCCCCTCAATGTTCCAAAAGCTCAAGTGCTGATGGAGGTCAGGGAGCAACTGCCAAGACCAAAAAGGATGCGCACACACCTCGAGAAGTACAATCCTAACAAATTCTACCTCTATCATCGTGACCACAGCCACGATATGGAGGAGTGTATTCAGCTCCGAGATGAGATCGAGGAGCTCAACAGATGAGGTCGGCTCAACAAGTTCATTCGACATCGGCCTGAAGGTAAGGAAGATCGACCGAGGGCCCTGCCATAACCAGAGCCATCAAGGAGGGAGGAATAGCTTGAAGAGCGACCTCCAATCAGGATCATCAACACCATCTCTGAAGGACCCCAACGGGGAGCAGACCTTCCGCGACTATGGGATTCAAAAAATCTATGAATGTATTACTAATAACTTTATCTTAAATAAAAGTTTCTTTCATATTCGCATATCTTTTCTTTTGGCATGAGCTTGTAATGACAGGGAGTAGCTCCTTCAGACAATCAAAACTAAGCATGTCAGGAACAAGAGGAGGACCTCATCCCGACACAAATGAAGGCTCGATTATTTAGAGACCTGATGGGGGGAGAGGCCCTTGCAACAGCCCTTATGCGCCCCCACAGTCATGTTAGGAACAGGAAGAGAACCTCGTCCTAACATGAGCAAAATCGAAGGTCTGGTTATTTAGAGATCGGATGGGGGGAGAGGCCCTTACAACGGTCCTTATGCGCCCCCACAGCCATGTTAGGAACAGGAGGAGAACTTCATCCTAATATGAGCAAAGTTGAAGGCCCGATTATTTAGAGACCGGATGGAGGGAGAGGCCCTTGCAACGGCCCTTATGCGCCCCCACAGTCATGTTAGGAACAGGAGGAGAACCTCATCTTAACATGAGCAAGGTCGAAGGCTCAGTTATTTAGAGACCGAATGGGGGGAGAGGCCCTTGCAACAGTCCTTATGTACCCCCACAGTCCTGTTAGGAACAGGAGAAAAATCTCATCCTAACATGAGCTGAAATTGATTGTGTCAGGAATAGGAGGAGAACTCATCCTGACACAAATGAAGACCTGGTCGTTCAAGACTGGATGAGGGAGAAAGTCTCTTCAACAGCTCCTCTACACCCCTACAACCCCGTTAAGAGCAGAGGGAAAACCCTCACTCGAACACAAAAAAAATGAGGGAAGAGAAAAAGGGAAAGCAACGAGCTACGCCAGTGATAAGGAAAAAACAAACTACATCAAAGATACAAGGAACCTCATCTTAACGAGGAAGGAGACTCTTGTCAAAATCCCTCAGTCTCTAAGAGGGAACCCAACACTGGCAAGAGAAAATTGACTTCCTCAAGGTAACGAGAAGTTCAGGCCTCCAAGCTCGAGCATCGGGAGGAAGCGTCAAACTCGAGTGGCCTCAAAAAGATCTTCGATCATGAACAAAAAGAGCAAATCAACACAGCAACGATCAGGAACCTTCAAACGATGTCGACATCGAACAAGATAAAAGATGAAAGAAGCTCGATAAACAACAACTCAAAGCAAAAATAGATAAGATAATAAGAAAATTCTTTTTCATTTCATTAGTAAAGTGTGCATTACAAAGTCTTTGAAGGCCAAAAAAGAAAAACGACAAGAAAAGAAAAGAATACATGAAAGAACAAAAGATAAAAGAAGCTCTAAGGAAGCTCGGCTTCTTCCAACTTCGAGCTCTCGGTTCCAGTCATTGTCAGGGATTGCTTTAAACTTTCGACTTCTTATTTCAGTTTTTTCTTTCTTAAAAGCATCTTTCGGTACATCTGGTGGAACTGTCAGCTTTCATCCTCTGACTCTCGAAGCTTCTTCCTCAGAACCTCGGACTCTGCCTCGGTATCTCTGACCGCCTGCTGCTCATAGGCCAGCTGAATCTTCAGCCGCTGCAGTTTGGCCTTCTCCTACCCAAGGGCCACGAATAGTTCTTCCATGGTCTCCCTCAAGGAGCGGAGCTCATCAGAGCCTTGTGCAGAGACGGCCTGGACTCTCTCAGACAACTGCCTCTGAAGGTGGGTAACTTCGTCGGTCACCGTCTTGAGCTTCCTTCGGTAGTCATCTATTTGCCCGCACCAGCCCACTCGATAAGCGTTGTAGTTTGCCTCGACGTCCTGCAGTTGCTTCTGAAGGTCAAAGAATTTCTTCGACTAGTCTCGATCATGGTCGGCCTGAGTCATGAGCCAGGATGAGCTCCCTTCCAACTGGTTGATCTTCTCCCGTGCAGCTGTCAGCTCGACTTCAAGGGAGCTGATCTTGGAAGCCTGAGTCCAAGATCGGTCACTGGCACATTTTCGGAGTTCCTCAAGCTCCGTCACGAAGTCAGCCTTCCTCCGGGTGTAGTCCATAAAACCCTTTTTGTGGAGGTCCCAAAAGTGAGTAGCCTTCGCAGTGACTTCCGAATGGCTCTTCCTCAGTCGGTGAAGTTCATCATCTAGCTTCTTTGATTTCTTCGTCAAGTGATGAACATTCCTTCTGAGGTTTCGGATCATCGACTTCAAAGGAATCTCCTGTGATAGGGGAAGAGCTTCGGCAGGGCACTGTCATTGGAAGACAAGAGCACCACAACACAAATTAGTGCCAGAAAATAAAAGAGAAGAAAAAGAAGGCAGAGTAAGACAAAAGAGCTCTCTGTAAAGGAGAATCCAATTTCATTGATTAAATAGTTTTTAAGTACAAGAGAATGAGAAAAAGTTGCAACAAAAAAAAAGAAGAAAAGAATACAAAATTAGAGGTTTCGGACCTCTGGGGTAGAAGTGGGGGAGCTCGGCACCCTCAGAAGGTCAGCCGTGGTAGCCACGGCAGTCGAGGAAGTCTCAATTGGAGGAAGATCGATAGCAGCTTCAGAAGGCCCGGCTTCATCATCGGATGCCTCATCCAGGAAGCCAAGGTCTAGCTCGAAAAACTTTTCGACCACCTTCTCTTGGCAAAGTACGAAGCCCTTGATGAAGGCGGCCTGACCGAACTCGACCTTCAGATCCCTCATCTCGGAGGAGGTTTTGAACTCCTCCACTACCCGGACCATTGCCTCCAAGACCAGGGTCAGGATCTGTGCCTTTAACTCAGAGACCTTGGCCTCTGCTTTCTTTCTCTCCTCCTCCAAGATGGCCCTCAAGTCTGTCGAGGTCTTCCCCTCCTTCTGCAATGCCTCTTGGAGACTCGCGACTTCGGCAATCTTCTCCTTGAGGCGGGCGGCCTCGGCCAGGCGATCTTCCTCCACCTGGGCGGCCTCCTTCCTAGCATCATTCATCGCCTCAATGTTGGCGATGAGCTGGTGTCCAATCTGTAAGAGCGGCCAGGGAGTCAATATAAAAGTCGAGGAATAAGCAAAGTAAAGAGGTGAGAAGAAGGAGTAAATTGACCTATCTCGAGAAAAGACCCCAGAGAGTCCCAGACCTGCTGCTCAGGATCGGCGTGAACGATCCTATGGACGACCTCGGGCAGGATGCACCCATCGACCAATCTCTTTATTAGATCCCTATTGTTGAAGAAATTTTCCTCCGGATCTTCTACAGAGCCATCGGACCCCTCGATGGCAGCCCTGTTGCTGCGGCTGTTGCGGGCCAATGTCTTCTTTCTCCTTCTCCGTTCAGGCCTTGGTGCCTCCTCGAGCCGGGCCTCTGGAGCAGGAACCTCGATCGGGGGGCTCCTTGAAGAGGCCCGGGGGACTGCGAGCTCGACATCGGAGGGAGAGTCGATGGCAATGGCCGCCTGGACAGGCACGGCCGAGCTGGTCTCTTCTGCCCTTGCCCTCTTCGCCGCCCCCGAGGATGCTGCACCTTTCCTTTTGTGGGTCTTGAGACCCTGGCTAGTATTCGAGCTGCGTCGGCATCCATATCTATAGTGAATGAGGATCAACACAACTTAACAAAAGAACAAGAAGAAAGGGGAAGCAGCTAATGAAAAAATATATATATATATATATATATATATAACAATATCGGCAGGGTTGAGAGGGCTTAGGCTGATGTTAAACAAGAGTTGTTCCTTCAGGAGGTTGGAGAGAAGAGAAGCTGGATAAGCCTCGAGTTTATTAGAGGCTCGAGGCTTCAAGGTCATCCTGTCCCAGGCTAGAAGCCCGACGGACGGAATCCCTTAGGGAGCCCCAAGGAGGCAAATTCAACTCCAAGGTCGGGCATCGGACGTAGAAGTACCTCTCCTTCCAGTTGTGGATAGAAGAGGGGGCATCTTTCAGCAACCCCTTTCTACCAAACTGAGGGAAGAAGTACCACCAGTCCTTTGCCGAGGGATGATGCTTGAAGGTATAAAAATTCCTAAACAAAGAAAGGATTGGCCGAACTTCAGCTAAACTACAGAAGGAAAGAAATCCTATCAGAAATCTAAAGGAGTTCGGCGCTACAAAAACTAAAGAAATATTTAAGAAGCGAAAAAGAGCAATAACAAAAGATGGAAGCGAAAGTCGAAGCCCGACGCGGAAAGCTTCTTGGTATAAACAGAAGCAGCAGGGAGGAGAAGCGCTAGCCCGACCAGTCAGCCCAGGAAGCTCCAGCTTGTACTCCGAAGGAACCCCGTACTGAATCCTAAGCAGAGAGAGTTCCTCCAGAGACAGAGAGTTGGAGATGGTGTCTGATACAAAGATCGGATGAGGTTCATCTACAGAACTGAGATTTTGGGGGGTTGAAACGGACGGACTCCTAGAACTGCTGGAGGAGGAAGTGTTGGAGGACATTTTGAATCAAGTGAAAATCCTAAAAATCTCGAAAAAATTAAAAAAAATAAGAAACGGGATGCTCGTGGAAAATTGAATAGGAAAAATGTAAAAGAGAAAAAATGGAAGAAGAATAGCAAGAAAAAAAATATATATATATAGGGGGAGAGTTCTGGAACTAACCTAGGCTGATCCAAAGGATGCAGAGATGGGGATGACTCAAAGAATGCCTAAGGCCGAGAAGGATGCTGGGGAAGAATGGAACTCTCAAGAAGAAGGAGGGACCGAAGAAACTTTCAGGCAAAGTGAGACCCCTGAAGGAGGGAGGCGGGTTTAAATAAGCGATGAAGTCTGACGCAATAATTGCGGATCTCCTCTAGCCGATCTACAACCGCCACATGTCCCACTCACCATGGCAGGCAGCTAAAAGCGATTGGCAATTGACAGAACCATTATTGCGCCGTACTTGGAGCAATGCTCTAGCAGAAATTTCAAAAAAATCTTTTCGGATCGCCTCGATTTGAAAAGGCTCCAGCACCAGTGTGCCAAACGCCAAAATATCTGAAAACAACCGAATACAAAAATCAAGGAAGGCAACTTCGACTGTAAAAATTTCTCTGTACTTTCTTCATTCGAAATCCAAACTTGAAAGTAGGAGGACTGGTGTTGGGTATAAAATAACCCCAGTCGATGTTAGTAAAAGGCCGACCCTTCCAGAGCTCTTTCGGCTTCCGACCTTGTGCAGCATCTTTCTGAACTCCCCCGACCGTCCGAGCTTCCATAATACCATCCAGACTTCTCCGATAATGAGCTCCTCCATTCATCTACCGGGCTACTTCAAATGCTTTCTAAGCTTTAATATCAGCTGATTTTCTACAGTGATCAACTATTCTCCGAACTTCTTCCGGACTTCGTCAATGTCCGAGCTTCTCCAACAGCAGGACTTCTACAGTAACCAGACTCCATCCAAACTTCTATAGTAGATGGATCCCAGACGAACTTCTACAACAGATAGGCTCCACTAGCCAGATTTCTATTCCAAACTTCTTTCGAACCTCGTCAATGACCGAGCTTCTCCAGCAGCGAGACTTCTACAATAAGATGTCTCCATTCGAGCTTCCATGGTAACCGATCTTTGTTCGAGCTTCTACAATAAGCGGACTTCATCCAGACTCCTACAAGAACCAAACTCCGTCTGAACTTCTACAATAGAATTGAATCCTAGACTCCTCCAATGTTCGACCTTCAATAGTATCCTCAAGACTCCTCCAATGGATGAACCTCCACAATGCCATCGGAACTCCACTGTCGGTCGACTCTCTACCAGATTCCTCATGAAATCAGACCTCTCCGACGGACAGTCCTCAGACGAGCTTCTACATTAGACAAATTTCAGACAGACTCCTCTAGCAATTGGACTCTTACCGGACTTCTCCAACAGAAAGTCTCCGTCGAGCTTCTACAGCAGATGACTTCCACCTGCAGCATCAGTGCTCAAGGCACCCGACAACAGTGGACTCGTCAGCAACCTTGGAAACATCCGACCTTCTCTTAGATTGCAGAGATAGAGGGCCATTCCGCTCCATCAGACGTCCCAGCCGAGCTTTAGCCATCAGGCCCAAACTCTCTGGCAAGTTGCGACAATAGCCACTACCCTACTCCACTCTCTGTAATAGATTCCATGTGGCCCCACTACTCTCTGGCAAGTCACGACAACGGACACCATTCCACTCTCTGTAACAAACTCCACGTGGCCCTAAACAGCCCCTTGACGTCACTACTCTCCATAACAAACTCCGCATGGCCTCGAATGGTCCACTACCAAGTGGTTACAGACGTCGCTGTCAATCAGTTGCGCTCTCCGTCTATAAAAAAGGGACCCCCAGATACATTCTTCTCTAAGCTCAAAACTTTATCTCGAAACTCTGCTAAAATTTTATTCGAGTGCTCCATTTCTATTGAGGCAGAGTACTGACTTGAGCATCGGAGGGTCTTGCCGGAGTACCCCCAACTCCGGTTTAGACTTTTCTTGCAGGTCCCGACAGCGGACGCGCTCCCCTCGACTCCAGCTTCTCCGGCATCGGTAGAATTCTGCACCAACATCAGTAAAGAAAAATTTTTGTGATATCATTTTGAATGGTGTTATAATATTACGTAGACAATTGAACAATGGTATTTATATTGTATCTAGGTCTAATGTAATATACATTTCTAATAAACACCCTAGAATAAATGATGTCACAGATGCCTACCTTTGGCATTGGGGACTAGGTCATATCAACAATAACAAGATGAACAGATTAGCTCAAGAGGAGATTCTTAATAAAAATGATTATAAATCGTTACCTACCTGTGAGTCCTACCTACTTGGAAAAATGACCAACTCACCTTTTACTGAAAAAGGTAAACAAACAAGTGATGTGCTGGATCTAGTATATACTGATGTATGTGGACCCATAAACACATGTGCTAGAGGAGGGTATAGTTATTTCATTATGTTCACAAATGATCTATCTAGGTATGGATACGTCTACTTGATGAAACATAAGTCCGAATCATTTGAAATATTCAAACAGTTCTGTAATGAAGTAGAAAAATAAATTAAAAAAAAATATTAAAACTCTTTAGTCTAATTGAAGAGGTGAATACCTTTCTAGTAAATTTCTAACATATTTAGGAGAGAATGAGATTCTCTCACAATGGACCCCTCTAGGGACATCACGGCATAATGACATCTCAGAAAGGAGGAATCGAACCTTGTTGGATATGGTTCGGTCCATGATGGGATTTGCAACTCTATTGATCTTCTTTTAGAGATATACACTTGAGACAGCTTGTCTTATACTCAATAATGTTCCAAACAAGTTAGTTAGTAAAATACCATATGAAATATGGTTAGGAGTAGGCCAAATCTCTCTTACTTTAAGGTTTGGGGGTATCCGGCTTATGTTAAATGATTACAAACCGACAAGCTCAGACCTAGGTCTGATAAGTATAATTTCATAGGGTACCCCAAGGAAACAAAGAGATTTTACTTTTATCTGCCTGCTGAACAAAAGGTATTTATCAGTAATAAAGCACACTTTTTGGAAAAGGAGTTCCTAAGTGAAGAAATAAGTGTATCTAAAATTGAGCTTGATGAAGTTCGACAGATAGAAGAACTGACACCAATGATTGAATCTGAATCAAATTTGATAAGATCAAACCTGGAACCCAATATACAAATATCCTTAAGACGATCCGATAGAGTACTGCATCAGCCAGATAGATACTATAATTTTTTGATCCGAGACAGGGATCCTGTTGAACTCGATGAGAACAATAAGGATCCGATCATCTATATGGATGTGATGTAGAGGTCTGACTCTGATAAATGGCTTGAAACCATGAAATCTGAAATAGAGTCTATAAAAGTCAATGATATATGGATATTAATTGATCCATCTAAAGAGGTTAAACCCATATGATATAAGTGGGTCTTCAAAAGGAAGAGGGGCACAGACAGAAAGGTGAAAACCTATAAAGTCCATTTGGTTGCCAAGGGTTATCATCAGCGTTATGGTATTGACTATGATGAGATATTTTCTACTATGACAATGCTCAAGTCCATTCAGATCATGCTTGCGATAGCAGTATACCTGGACTATGAAGTCTGGCAAATAGATGTGAAGACAGCTTTTCTAAATGGAGAGCTGAATGAAGAGGTGTATATGATATAACCTGAAAGGTTCACATCCACAAACAAATCCAATGTGTGCAAGCTTTAGAGATCCATTTATGGATTGAAGCAAGTATCTCGAAGTTGGAACATACGTTTTGATAAGATAATCAGAATGTATGGCTTCACGAAGAACGGAGAAGAACCCTGCATATATAAGTGGGCTAATAGTTAAATAATTATATTTTTTATTTTGTATATAGATGATATTTTATTAATTAGAAATGATGTCCTTGCATTACAGAGAATAAAAGTATGGCTGTCGTCACAAGTTTCTATGAAGGATCTGGGAGAAGCTGCATATATCCTAGGGATGAAGATCTATAGGGATAGATCTAAGAGCCTACTCAGACTCTCCCAATCTTCGTACATAGATACCATGCTGAAACGGTTCACTATGGAAAATTCTAAGAAAAGCTATTTTTCGATAGGCTATGAAATTTCTCTCTCGAAGAAGGATTGTCTAACAACCCCTCAAGAGAGAGAGCATATGAGTAAAGTTCTATATGCTTTGACAGTTGGTTCTATAATGTACTCCATGATATGTACAAGATCAGATGTGGCATACTCACTAGGGGTAGTGAGTAGATACCAGTCTGATCTAGAAGAAAACCACTGGAAGGTCTTAAAGATCATTCTTAAGTATTTGAGAAATACTAAGGACCAGTGGCTTGTGTATGGTGAAACTGACTTGAAACTAGTGGGATTCACTGACTCTAGCTTTCAGTCAGATCATGACAATAATACGAGTGTGTCAGATTAAATTTTTATCTTAAATGATGGAGCGATTTGCTGAAAAAGTTTCAAGCAGCATATTATGACTGACTCTGTTTGCGAAGCAGAATATATCATGGCATCCGATGCTGCGAAAGAATCTGTATGGTTGTGAAAGTTCATCGACGAGCTCGGAATGGCACCCTCTGTTGATGGCTCTATCTTGTTATACTATGACAATATTGGAGCCATTGCTCAAGTCAAGGAATCAAAGTCCCATCAGCGCACCAAGCATATTCTGCGCCGCTACCACCTTATCTGAAAAATCATGGATTGAGGTGATGTCGAACTTCAAAAGATCGACAATAAGAAAAATTGAACTGATGCATTTACTAAAGCTCTCAAAATCAAGGAGTTCGATGATTACAAGTCGAAGATGGGTATACAATACTGTACTGATTGGCTTTAGTCCAAGTGAAAGTTATTGAAAAATATGTCTCAAAGCCAATCATCAGTCTGTTGATGATTATGCTAATTCTTGTAAATTATATATGAATTTTTATTAATAAAAAATATTTAATTTTTTCATTACAAATTATCCATCTTAGAACTTTTATGTTGTAACGAAGTCCTTAGGATTGTAATTAATCGACAAAAGAGGATTTATCGTTTAGTCCTTAAAAGTGTTCGCGACCAAATGATATGCTATTAATAGGACAATAGCAATATCAAGTTTAGGTCATTGTGTGCCATATAAGTTGGTTGTCTCCTTAACCAAAGAAGTGGAGACACTGTTATGACATGCAGATGAAATGTAGGAGTACATTCACATCGAACGTGATCATTTGCCAAGCACTTTGCTGTCAAAAGTAGCTCATGAATGGTATGGGTATAAGTGTCCCTCAGAGACCACCATGGTGACTTATAAGCAACTCACTATACTTTATTACTGGACCATTTAAGTTTCTAACTCAGTGATGGAAGGATACTGGGTGCAGTCAAGTACTTATCAAGTCGGTGTGTGAGTCAAGATGGAATTGACCCCTCTGAATTAGTAGGAGATATGCATCAGTGTATTTCAATATAGTAAAACCTTGACCAGGATAATCCATGAGATGGATTTGAAAGGTTGAAATATAATGTGGTCTACTAAGTTAGGATTGATAGTCAAACCCTAGGTCACTTTAAGCATTAGGGTCAAAGAGATGAATTATAGAGTAACCATACGCCAGTAGATTCTAGAATGTTGCTTTGCAATACTTCGACCTATCTGGATGTCAGGTCACCATTGCTAGATGGTTACATTGATTAGTATAAAAAGTTATTTTTATACTACCATCTTAGGTTCAAATCTATGGGGTCACATGCAGTAGAAGATTCGATCAGATCTGATGGCTGAAGAGCCCAATTGGATTGTGACTCTGGTGAGGAGTCCAAATGGGACTGGAACTCTGGAGGAGAGTCCCACTGGATTGTGACTCTACTATTAACGAAGAATTAATTAGTAATTAGATTACTAATTGACTCAATTTGAATAAGTAAAAAGCTTTGGATCAAGTCTAATTGAATTAGATTCAGTTTGACTTAGATTGGGTTCGATATGATCAAGTTTGATTACAAGAAAAATTTGATCCTGATTCGATCAGGATTTGGACTCAACTAATTTCTAATTAGATTAGAAATTTATTGAGATAATTAAATTTCTAATTAGATTAAGTTTATTTCTATTATTGAATTTAAATCAAATTTGATTTGGTTTAGAATTGAATTAGAAATGAAGAGTCCCAGTCGGCAGGGACTCTATCCTTATCTCTTGCGCCACACCTAAACCTATACCCATATCTGAAGGAACCAGATCTAGGGTTTCAGGGTTAGATCTTGAAACTTTTTCAAGATCATACAGCGGAAGACTAAAATAAATCAAAATTTATTTTCTAGGATCAGAAAATCCTTAGATCTAAGGTCCTATTACATGATTATTACATAGCATTAAATCAAAAATTAAAATATATAAATATAGCATGAACTACATGTTGATCATATCAACATGTTTCTATACTACATCTAATGTATGTATTAAACAATAGATCAGATCTATTACCTTGCAAGTTAGACATTCTAACCTTGTTGATCTGGGCTTGAGGATGATGTTGCAAGCCGCACATACGTCTGGCCTCTAGGAGTCGTCCACACGAGCCCACGAATCTCGATCAGAAGTCCTGCTTCAGGAAATCAGCACAGTATGCTAGTACTGCGCTGATCCTTCTTTGATGGTTGATCAGGTACCTCCTTCTTCTTGATTTGGACTCTTCCAAAGATGGAAAGTAGAAGGAGGAGTTTCAGATCTGAGACACTCTCAGGAAACTCAAGATGGAGGGAGGAAAGATATGAAAACAAAAACCCAAGAAGAAGACCCTCTTCTTCTTCACGTTTTTCTCTCTAGACACCCAAACTTGCATCTTTTATATCTCCACGAACAAAAGGCATTTCTCTCTAATTTTTGTATGGAACAAAGTTTTCTCAAATCTCTAATTTCTCCTAAAATTTCACGAAGAAACTCATCTTATATAGAGAGATATGATAGAGTCCTTGTCTAGGTCAAACACCTAGTCAAGGCTTATCCAAACATGGCAAGTTAAGGGACGCCCAACTCTTGAGCACCTCCTTCATATTTTTGTGTATGGATTAATAGAAAAGGGTGAAAAATATATACCCTAAAAGCCATGAAAATTTCAAAAAAAATTTGGATAAATTCGGTGCAAAATTGAAAGAGTTTTGGATTTCTAAAACTCTATCTCATAGAATTTGAAATCCAAACTTATTCCTTTTAGATTTGATCCAAACCACCTTCCATGTAAGAAAGAAGAGAGGAGACCTTTTGTGAACGTGGGAGAGATCTGAGAGAGGACTTTTGTCGCACAAAATAAGTGGAGATTGGCGTTGAATAAGAGAGAGGGCGTGGAGAAGGCTTATGTGGCGCAAGGTGGAATCCTAGTCTTACTAGGATTCTGTCTTATGACTTGTTTTAATTTGATTTTCCAAACCAAATCAAATCAAAATTAGATCAACCCAATTAAAATAGGTCTTAACCCAATTAAGAATCTAATTTAATCATATTAAATTAGATTTAAATTTTATTTAATTTTCTAATCAAATTAGAAATTAGATTGACCCAAGTCCTAGTTGAACTAGGACTAGTTTTTTCTTGCACTTGGCTTATCCAATAAACCAATTGGACTTGATCCAATCAAACCTAAAATAAATCTAATTAAATCATATTTAATTAGACTTAATCTCAGCCCATTGGCTTAATCAAATTAAGCCAATTAGCAATCGAATTGCTAATCGATCCTCCTGCAACACTTGCACTGGGTTAAATGTCAATCGTATTGATCATTTAACCCTAGAACGATTCTTAATCGTTGATCAACCATCTGATCGGATCATGAACTCTAATGTGTGTGACCTCATAGGTCCGAACCTAAGCTGGTAGCATAGGAATAAATTCCTATACCAATCGAAGTGACCATCTAGCAATGGTACCCGACGATCGGATAGGTCGAATGTGTAGAACAACATCCTTAGAACCCATGCGGATATAGTTTTCATATAATTCATCCCCTTGACCAAAATGATCATAGGACACCCCAGAGTTTAACTGTCAACTCTGATCAGGTTGTCCACATTGTATTTCAAAATATCAAATCCATCTGATGGATTACCCTGGCCAAGGTTTTGCTAAATTGAAATACAGCGACTCATTCTTCTCCAACTCTTGGAGTGGTCAATCTCATCTCAATCACACTCTGACTTTGCAAGTACTTGACTGTGCCCAGAAGCCTTCCATCTTTGAATTAGAAATTCAGTTAGTCCAGTACCAAAGCACAGTGAGTTGCTTGCAAGTCACTGAGGCGATCTCAGGTCTAAGGGACACTTATACCTATATCCCATCAGAGATATTCTCGACAGTAGAATACTCTGGAGTTGGTCACGTTCAATGATGATGTACCCTTACATCTCACCTGTATGCCATACCAGTGTCTTCACACTCTTTGGTTAAGAGGACAACCAACCCATATGGCCTACAGCGACCTATGCTCGATAGAAGCTGTCGTCCTTATTAACAGCCTATCATTTGGTCGTGAACAGTTTTAAGGACTAATCGATAAATCCTCTCTTTATCGAACCTAAATAGTCCTAAGGACTTCATCATAACAATGGAGTTCATTAGAAGATGAAAGGTTATGATGAAGATGCCAAATATATTTTATTTATTAACAAATCAATTACAATACTTGGTTGCTCAACCGTCAACAGCTTGACGATTGGCTTTTTGGGACACATTTTCCAACAATATCTTAATGCCAAATTGGATTTGGCTTGACCCTTTTGGTGTCAAAAGAATGAACCCAGTAAGGGTGGGTGGCAAAGGATGGTGAGTCATAATCTTATTTCCTGCCTAATTCAAATGCAATCCGATTTAAAGATAAGGAGAAAACATGGAAAAGGATTTTTTCAAACAAGGTAAGTTGTTGGCGCCTAATTGAATTTTTTTCTAAATGTTCTTGGAGAGTTTTTAGGCATGTGAGATATCAGATCTCCTCCTCATGCCAAAGAGCTCTTTCTAAAAATTTTGGGACACCCAAAATTGGGTTGGGCGTGGACTCTATGGTGCCTCCTCTCCTTAGAAGAAAACCCTAGCCCTAGTCTATAAAAGGGTGGCTCCTCTCTTTGGCATCACATCTCAAGTTTCCTTGCTGGTTTTTATTTTTTCATAGCTTCTCCTCCTCTTCCTCTCTTCCTCCTTCAAATCTCTTTATCTTTTGGAGCATCCAAGGTGTTTGAAGAAGAAGGAAGAAATCAGCCTCCAAGTTTTCTTGCAAACTAGCACTTCCAAGGATCCTGATCTGCATCGATCTTCGCATGGATTTTCTATAGAGCTCAGATGACTTTGTGTGGCTATGAGAAATTTAAGGAAGATCCTACCCAAGTGTTGGACTAGAAGAGATCAAGAGACTTTTGTTTGGTAATAGTTTCTAAGCTTTTCTTGATCACGTATGTTAGATCTAATGGTTAGATCTTCATGGCAGCATCGATTAGATCGATGCAAGTTTTTATATTCAGATCTAAAGTGTATCTTAATTTATATTTTTATCATGACATGGTAGTTTAGATTAGATCTTATGCATATAATTTAGATTAAATAATTTAATCTTACTCTTCCGCTGCATAAAAATTTTGAAATTGCATGCTTAGCATTACTTATGTTTCCTACACCATGAACATAAATACCAGAGATGGGTATTACTACTTCATTATATTCACTGACGACCTGTTTAGGCATGAATATATCTACTTGATGAAACACAGGTCTAAATCATTCGAAATATTCAAACAATTCTATAATGAGGTAGAGAAATAAATTGGAAAGAGTATTAAAACTCTTCGGTTTGATCAAGGGGATGAATATCTCTCCAATAAATTTCTAATATATCTAGGAGAGAATGAGATTTTCTCGTAATAAATTCTTTTTGGGACATCACAATACAATGGTGTGTCTAAAAGGAGAAATCAAATCTTATTAGATATGGTTCAATCCATGGTGGGCTTTGCTAGCCTGTCGATCTTCTTTTGGGGATATGCACTCAAGTTGGCTTGTTATGTATTTAATAGGATTTCAAGTAAGTCTGTAAATAAAATATCATATGAGATATGGATTGGGCATAAGCTAGTACTTTCATACCTTAGGATTTGGGGGTGTCTGACTCATGTCAAACATTTAATAATAGACAAGCTCGTGAAAAAAACATAAGTAGTACTATGCATGCAATTTTAAAATTTTTATATAGTAAAAAAGTAAGATTAAACTATTTAATCTAAATCACATGCATAAGATCTAATCTAGACTACTATACCATGACAAAAATATAAAATATGAGGCACTTTAGATTTAAACATAAAAACTTGCATCGATCTCAACGATGCTGCAATCCTAGATCTAACTATTAGATCTAATAATACGATCAAGACAGGTTAGAAATATTACCAAACCAAAGAGATCTTGATCTTCACTGATCTAACATTTGGAGAAGATATCCCTCAGATCACTTGCAGCCACACAAAGTCATCTGACCTCTATAAAAAATTCACGCGAAGACTGACGCAGATCAGGGTCCTTGGAGGTGCTAGCCTGCAAGAAACTTCAATGACTGATTTCTTCTTTCTTCTTCAAACACCTTGGACACTCCAAAGCAAGAGGATATCTGGAGGAGGAAGAGAGGAAAAGGAGAAGAAGCTCTAGAAACAAAAACACCAGCAAGGGAACCAAAGATGGGATGCCAAGAGGAGAAGACCCCTTTAAATAGAATTGGGATTAGGGTTTTCATCCAAGGAAGGGTGCTACAATTACCATGCCACAAACCTTTTTGGGCATCCAAAAAATTCCAAATTTGAGAGTTGGCATGGGGAAGGAGATCTAGTATCTCACACACCTAAGAACTCTCCAGAAAAAATAAGAAAAAATCAATTTGGTCTTGGATCAACTTTTTTAGGTTGTGGATGTTAGAAAATAGTAAGGATCAGGTCATGAAAGTCCTTGAAGGCCAGCAACCAAGCAAAACAAAAACAGCCTTCAGGATTTCAGCAGCCTTATAAATCCTGTCAGCAAAATTTCTTTCTATGATTTGAACCCTTTCTCCATCAGATCTGAAATTCACCTTTTGAGACCTAGAAGTACTCTTCATGAAGCCTCCAAAAGAATAAAAGATGAGACCTAAAACTCTTCTTGGGTGGCCAAGGGGGGGGCACTCAAAATAGGGGCGTGCACAAAGGGGGGCGCTGGTTTCTAGCGCCTTCTTTCTTTCCTTTTTGGGGTGGCGGTCAAGAAACCCTAGGTTTCTTGATTATAGGATGTGGAGAAGACTTGAGAGAGAGAGAGAGGAAGAGAGAGAATATTAGAGAGAAAATAATTTTGTATTCTTTTCAATCCATCGAGTCCAAATACAATGTATATTTATATACAGGATCAATGTGACCCAATCCGAAAACTTTTTTGGCTAACTCAATACAAGATTGTGCTCACCCAAGCCCATGTACACCCATGACTTGACCCAATCTCATAATTTTGAACTCAATCCTAATCCAAATATAAGTTAGCCCCTCAAAGTCCAAAATCTTTGGACCTTAAGATCCGAAAGGCTGACAGCCTTTCGTCCTAGGGCCCAAACTTGTCCTAGAAAACCCCAGACCACCTTATGGACTTTGGACCTTGGCCTTAGCCTTAGTCCCTTGAGCTTTGGAAGCACCACATAAGGCCCAACAATCTCTATCTTGGTGCCCCAAGGCCTCAACCAACTCCATCATGTCCATCAAGTACATCAATATCATACATTTTTGAAAGCTGTCCCATGAAAGTACCTTCATCAGTACATCCATTGGATTCTCTTTGGTGTGGACCTTCACCAGCTCCACCTCTCTTTCTTCCACAAGCTCTCTGATCTGATGATATCTGATATCAATATACTTCATCCTAGCATGGTAGATGAAGGAGGAGAACCACTTTTCCTCCGCATAGAATCTTCCAGATTTCATCAAATCTGAGGCGGAATGATTTTTAAAAAAATTTATCCTACATATTTTAGATCTAATTCTCTAGATCTAATTTTATTATCTGATATTTAAAATCTAAAATCAAATCTAAAACTATGATAAAAGAAGAAATACCTCAAGGGTAATCTGATTACCCTGTAGATGATCTCTGCACAGCCCGAGGTTCTGATGTAGCCACGCAAGCACCTGGCCTCTACCGATATCCACACAGGTAGGATCTGAAACATCTTCTCCTCTAAAATCTATGCTCCAAAAATCAGATCTAAATCTGATTAGAATTTGCTTCAGAACTCCTTCTGAAGTTGGAGCAGCAGCCTGTCGAAGATGTCATGCAGCCTTCTGTTCCAGGCATCACCACGCCTTATATCTCTGCCAGATGGACGTCCAACTTTTTGGACATGAAGAGGGGAGGAAGGAGAGTAGGGAGAATATGGAGAAGAGGATAGGGAGTGTCAGCTATTGAGTTTTGTGCATAAAATAATTTCTTCCATGAAACCCTAGGTGCAGCAGGGTTTATATAGACCCTGTATGCTACGCAGTGCCACATCATTCAACCAATCAAAAAATTCCAATAAATTTTGAAAAAATTTTGATTGATAGAGTGATGTCATCTGATCACATCAGATAAGAACCCCACCCTCTCTCCTAAGTTGGCACCAACAATGGATTAGCTCAATCAAGGTGGCGCCAAAGAGTCCAAGTTTATCAGGACTCTTTGGTTCTTATCCATTTGGGGCGCCCACTTAAATCCAATTGGGCTCATGCCATAATCTGATTATGGCACCCAATTCAATTGGGTTTTGGCATGTGGACACTCCACAAAAATTCTCTAATGAGCCCTCTTCATTTTAAGACCCATATGTCAACTTTTGACAGATGTCCTAAAATAAAATTGGCAGGTGCTAGAAATTAGCAGGTATTGCCTTAAATTTATCTCATAAATTAAGACAAACTATTTCTGAGCTGGACAAGCTTCATTTAGACTAAGAAAAACCTTTCCAAGATTCTCTGAATGAGTCAAATCATATTTGGCTCAGAAAAGATTACACGAGGAGAAAGTTAGGCTCAATCGAGTGCTAGCATGATTTCTTTAAACCTAATTGGATCTAATCCAAATGAATTGAGTTAGCCTAATTGATGACATCTAGACCCTAACCCTTGTTGGTGTGACCCAATTAAATTCAATTCCATATGGTAATGAGACATGTCGTGATCTCATCATTGATATCATCGAAACTCCTTTCGATGGATCAGAACTCTTCTGATTCAGATAATTAGAATGATCGATCATCAATATCATTCTAATTGCTTCCAAAATCTATCAGTGATACCTAGCAGTATGTGGTGGCAACCCATCAGAACTGAAGATGAACCTCTCGGTGCAGCTACCTGTGTGATTGAGTTCCTCTATCATGAGTCCCGACTGAATTAGGGTTAAGGTGAACTCGTCAAACCCAACATCAGTCATATGAGTTAATCGATCGATCCGAGTCTGATGTGAAACCTTAATGGAAAACTCTTTTTCATTATTTTACTCTGCCATGGCCATGGGCTTAAGGACTGAATATTTCGATCACCATAGGACTACTCCTCTCATCTACTGAGGTTGATAGATCCCATCTTGGTGCGACCTAGTTCCTACAATGAATATGCTACAGCCAACATACACCTCAGGGTTTCGAATGGCTAGGAGATCGAGTTATGGTGTAGTCAAACTATAACACACTCAAGGTGAACTGTCGATGCACCTCAGGTCAAAGAACTAGACACACAACTACAGCATCGAGCTAGTCATTGATGAGAAGGTAGACTTTCTTATGACTGCTCGAAGTGGTCACGCTCAGTACTCTCATTCTCAACGAATACCTGTACTCTCACTCTGATGTTTTCACACTGTAGACTCAAGACACATCTACCCTAAGGAAGTGATCGTACAACAACCTTCCAGATCGATCACCATCCTCGTGATGATCCTATAATCAGGAGCTGTTTATGAGTTAGTTATGTAAATTCATGCCTTAAATTTTTAACTCTTGAAAATATGAATTTACATTCCTACTAACTCAAAGAATGTATCACAGACACAATGTACACAATGTGATAGAAGAATAACCTTTTTATTCATTTATAGTCAAAATTATAAATTTGCCCTTAGATCTGTACAGGAATGTGTCAGTCGATCTGACATCTAGGGCATGCATTTAACAGTAGATAGAGTTCTATGTAAGTAACAGTGCACTCTGACTGTCGCGTGCACCCTGACGGCCTCCTGTGTGAGGCATATCTCCAATGCCAAACCCTTCAGCCATAGGGCCTCCTTCGCTGCCTCCATAACTCCAATGTACTCTGCCTCAGTCATGGATAAGGCCGTGATGGGCTGCAAGCATGATCTCCACAAAATGGGACCTCCAAATAGGCTAAATACAAAACCTATCGTTGATCGTCGGGTGTCCACATCTCCACTGAAATTTGCATCCACAAACCCTCCTATCAGCCCCCGAGCCTCTTTGGATGTATTGGAGAGTCCCTCAGCTCCTCCTCACTATCTGTAGTAGATGCCGACTCCAACAGTACCCATCAAGTTCCTGAAGATCTCCTTCAGTGCTCGCCAGTGCTCCCTACCAGACTGCGCCATGAACCTGCTTACCTGACTCACTGTGTGGGCGATATCCGACCTACAACACACCATGACATACATAAGGCTTTCCACACCAGAGGCATATGGCACTCTCTCCATCTTCTGAGCCTCCATCTCAGTCTGTGGCGACATCATCTTTAAGAGTCTAAAATATCCGGCGAGTGGCAGCTCCATCGGTTTTGCTTCCTTCATCCCGAACCTCTTCAAGACCTTCTTGATGTAACCATCCTGAGATAAATACAGTACCCTCTTGGCTTAATCTCTGAAGATTTTTATACCTAAAATCTTCCTCGCAGGCCCCAAATCCTTCATCTCAAACTCTCAAGACAAAACTGCCTTTAGTTCCTGCACAACCTTCCTACTCTTGCATGCTATAAGCATCTCATCCATATACAATAGTAGAAACACCCTAGACCTATCCTCCAAAGATTTAATATAAACACAAGAGTCATACGCACACTTGGAAAGCTCAATGCTCCTCACATAAGAATCGAACTGCCTGTACCATTGCCTTGGCGACTTCTTCAGCCCGTACAGTGATTTCTACAATAAACAGACCTTCTCTTCTACTCCTGGCTCTCGAAACCCAGGTGGCTGCTCCATGTAGATGCTCTCTACTAGGTTCCCATGGAGGAACATCGTTTTGACATCCATCTGCTCCAGCTCCAAGTCCTGAGCTGCAACAATGCTCAGCAATATCCTGATGGAAGTATGCCTGACAACAGAGAGAAAAGCTCATTGAAGTCAATGCCTTCTTTCTGGGAGTATCCCTTAGCCACTAGCCTTGCTTTGTACCTGATTTCTCCCTGCTCCGAAAACCCCTCCTTGCATTGGTAAACCACTTGCAACCAATGGGTTTCTTCCCTTATGGCAACTGCACCAATCGCCATGTCTCGTTCTTATAAAGAGACTGCATCTCCTCGGACATTACTTGAACCCATCTCTCTCTCTCCTGGCTCTCCATAGCCTCTTCATAGGTGCAGGGGTCTCCATTCACAATCACCAGGGCATATGATACCATCTCTTCGAAGCCATATCATTCTGATTGCCTGACATTCCTTTTGGGCTTGTGCAGTGCAACCCTGATATTCGTCCTAGGTCCAGTTTACTCCTGCTGAACCTCCTGACTTCTTTCAACCATCCAAGCTCTCTCCACTTGTGAAGACACCTTTGGAGAGTGCTCCACCTAAATACCAAGCTCTCCCGATGCACCTATCAGTGGCAAAATAGAATAGGATGTTAGTTGTCCAGCGTTGCCCTACTGGACCTCCTGCTGCTCTTGCTGCTCCTCCATGCCATCACACCTTTGGAGAACTAAATTTTCATCAAAGGTGACATTCCTACAGATGAAAACCTTCTTCTCCAAGGGATCCCACAATCGGTATTCCTTAACTCCTTATGGATATCCCAAGAACACCATCTTTCGTGACCTGACATCCAATTTGCTCCGCTCACTAGCACCAATGTGCACAAATGCCGTACACCCAAACATCCTTAGATGGCTCAGCCCAATCTTCCTTCCAGACTATTTCTCCTCTAGAATACCACCATCTAACTTAGTGTGAGGTGATTGATTCATCAAATAATAGGTTGCATCCACTGTATCAATTCAGAACACCTTAGGAAGCTCTGCCTGCAGCCTCATGCATCGTGCCTTTTCCATAAGGGTTCTGTTCATCCTCTCGGCCACCCCATTTTGCTGAGGAGTCCCTCTCATCGAAAAGTACCTTTTGATGCCATACTCCTCACAAAAAATCTGAAACTCCTTACTGGTATACTCTCTACCATTATCAGACCGCAGATACTTCAAGCTCCGACCTGTCTCCTTCTCCACCTCAGTTTTTTATACCTTGAATTTGGTGAAGACTTCTGATTTTTTCTTCATAAAGTAGACCCATACCTTCCTTAAGAAATCATCTATGAAGGTCAAAAAGTATCTTACCTCGATTCTGGTTAAAATCGGGGTCGGTCCCCACATATCAGTGTGAACTAGTTCCAGTGGGGCTGCACTGCGGGCTGAACTGCTAGCAAACTGTACTCTCCTTTACTTTTCCATCTGGCATGGCTCATATACTTCTGAAATACCTCCATCTAGATCTGGATTCAGACCATGCTTGCTCAGCTCCTTCATCCCATGATCTCCCATGTGGCCTAGGCAGTAGCGCCACAACCGGTGAGTCCTCTGCTGATCCTGCACTGCTGCTGCTGCTGCTGCTGCATCAGATTCTCCAGTCACCACAGATCCTTCCATCCTATAGAGGTTGTTTTCCATCCTCCTATCTCTCATCACTACCATGTCTTCATTTGAGATGTTCAATACCCCACTCCTGGCACAACTGCTAAAGCTGTAGCCGCTCCGCTCCAGGTAACCAAGTGACACGAGATTCTTCTTCAGATTTGGGACGTACTTCACATTAGTGAGAGTCCGCACCATCTCATCAAACATCCTCACCCGAATGCTCTCAATATCAGCAATTCGACATGGGTGATCATCTCCAAGTGTCACGCTCCCTTCTTCCGTCTTGGTGTATGTAGTGAACCAAGCCCGGTTTGGGGTGTAGTGATGCAAACAAGCTGATTGCAGGGTCCATACATCTGTGTTTTGCTTGTGACCATCTGATACTACCAAGAGGTCATCCTCCACCTCACTATCAGCTACTGTGCTTAGGACATCAGATCCTCCCTTATCTCCCTTTTTGTTCTTCCACTGCGGGCAATCTCGTTTGAAGTGCTCGATCTTATTGTACTTGTAGCACCGGATTTCTTTCTTGCTCCTGCTCTTTCGAGATTTGGATCATCCCCTTGACTCTTTTCCTTCCTCTTTCAAATCTCTCCCTCACGGCCAAGCCCTCCTAGGGAGCACCTTCCTTGGTCAATTTCTCTTATTGTTCATTGGACCGCAGCACCGAGACCATGTCTTCATACTCCAAGGTCTCCTTGCCATAGAGCAGCATCATCACCAATAGATCATAGGAAGGGGGCAGTGAGCATAGCAGTAGCAATGACTTATCTTCCTCCTCCATCTTCACCCCGATGTTTAACAACTCATTACACATCTGATCAAATTTCTAGATGTGACCCAAGACATCTTCTCCTTCCTGCATTCGAAGGCTGTATAGTCTCTTCTTCAACATCGGCTTGTTACACATATTTTTCCCCATATACATGGTGTGCAACTTCGACCGCAAGCCTTTTGGGGTCCTCTCCTCTAACACCGAATAGAGTGCCACATCCATCAAAGATCCTCTAATCACAGAACAAGCCTTCTTCTCCAGGGACCTCCATTGATGATTCGTCATCCCTTCAGGCTTTTTCTCCAATGCCTGATCCAGATCTGCTTGAACCAAAAGATCTTCTATCTGAACTTTTCATATGAACAAGTTTTTTTTCCCATCAAACTTCTCAAAATCAACTTTCATGTTGCTTCCTATGGCTGGATCCAAACCAAAAACACAACAAAACTCCAAGGGATTTGAAAAATACCTTGACAGGATCCTTACTAAAATTTCAACCTTTGAAGATCTTCAACTTATGGAGTCTCCTTCTTTCTCCACACAATCCGTACTCTAATACCATATGTTAGGACCGTAGCCCCTAACCAACTTCCCAAAAGGCAAATGCCCATTGAGAGGCAGGGTTTATTAGCCTTTATCCACTAGGCACAGGGGCTTCACACCTGAGTTGACCCGCATCAAGCTAGATCACCCTCAATTAGTAAGCTGGATAATTATACCATTTAATCTTACCAACCAGGCACCAGTCGACCCTCCTTGTTGACTTCCATAATTGTTGTCAATACATTTGCCACCTTTGGCTACCAACCCTAGCCTGAGTCTCATCGAATCCCCTCGGCTACCATCCTCTTCTAGAGTCTCACCGAGTCCTCTTCGGCTATCTCACCGAACCCCCTCGGCTACCATCCTCTCTTAGATTCTCACCGAATCCTTTTCGGCTACCAACCTCTTCCTGGGTCTCATCAAATATGCACTAAAATCTTGCACAACAATTCCTCTCCCCAGTGATATATTTTTTTTTAACACTCTGGGGGCCTATCGGATTTTGAACCTACAACCTTGCTCTGATACTAATTGTTGGAGCAGCTTTTTCAGGTTGTGGACATCAAGAAACAGCAAGGATCAAGTCGTGGAGGTCTTTGAAGGCCAGCAACCAAGCAAAACAAAAACAGCCTTCAGGATTTTAGCAGCCTTGTAAATCCTATCAGTAGGATTTCTTTCTGTGATTTGAACCATTTCTCCACCAAATCTGAAATCCATCTTTTGGGACCTAGAAGTACTCTTGATGAAGCCTCCAAAAAATTAAAAGATGAGACTTGGTACTCTTCTTGGGCAGCCAAGAGGGGGTGCTCAAAACAGGAGCGTGCACAAAGGGGGGGCGCTGGTTTTTAGTGCCTCCTTTCTTTTCTTTATAGGATGGCGGCCAAGAAACCCTAGGTTTTTTTATTCTAGGATGTGAAGAAGACCAGAGAGGGAGAGTAAGGAAGAGAGAGAAAGTTATAATTTTGTATTTCTTTCGATCCATCAAGTCCAAATACAATGTATGTTTTATATACAGGGTCAATATGACCCAACCCAAAAACTCTCTTAGCTAACTTAATACAAGATTGTGCTAATCCAAGCCCATATACACCTATGACTTGATCCAATCTCATAATCTTAAACTCAATCCTAATCCAAATATAAGTTAGCCCCTCAAGGTCCAAAATCTCTGGATCTCAAGATCCGAAAGGCTGACAGCCTTTCATCCTATGGCCCAAACTAGCCCTAGAAATCCCATGACCACCTCATGGACTTTGGACCTTGGCCTTAGCCTTAGTTCCTTGAGCTTTGGGAGCACCACATAAGGTCCAACATTTGGTGCCTCCTTCTTTCCTTGTTTGAAAAATCTTTTTCTTTGTATTCACCTTATCTCTAATTCGGATCACATTTGAATTAGGCAAGAGATAGAATTATAACTCATTAACAATTATTGCCCACCCTTATTGGGTCCGCTTCTTTGATGCCAAAAGGGTCAAGCCAAATCCAATTTGAAATGGAGATGTGGGCATGGGTTCAGGTGTGGCGCAAGAGATAAGGATAGAGTCCCAGTCGATTGGGACTCTTTATTTCTAATCTGATTCTAATCCAAATCAAATTTGGATTGAACCCAATGATAGAAATAGACCTAATCCAATTAGAAATCTAATTATCTCAATAAATTTCTAACCTAATTAGAAGTTAGCTAAGTCAAAATTCTGATCAAATCAGGATCAAATTTCTTTTGTAATCAGACTTGATCATATCAAACCCAATCTGAGTCAAACTGAATCTAATTCAATTAGACTTGATCCAAAACTCTTTACTCAATCAATATTAAGTTAATTAGTAATCTAATTATTAATTAATTCTTCATTAATAGTAGAGTCCCAGTCTCAATGGAACTCCTCACCAAAGTCACAATCCAATTGGACTCTTCAGCCATCAGATCTGACCAAATCTTCTAATACGTATGACTCTATAGGTTCGAACCTAAGCCTGTAGCATAGGAACAACTTCTTATACTAATATATGTAACAATCTAGCAATGATGATCCGATGTCTGAATAGGTCGAAGTATTGCAAAGCAACATTCTAGAACCTACTGACGTATGATTATCGTATAATTTATCCCTTTGACCCTAATGCTCAAGGTGAACTAGGATTTAACTATCAATCCTAATTTAGTTGACCACATTGTATTTTAATATTTCAAATCCATCACATAGATTATCCTAGCCAAAATTTTACTAAATTAAAATACACTGATGTATATCTCCTAATAATTCAAAGGGATCAATTCCATCTTGACTCACACACCGACTTGATAAGTACTTGACTGCACCAGTGTCCTTCCATCACTGAGTTAGAAACTCAGATGGTCCGATACTAAAGTATAGTGAGTTGCTTATAAGTCACTATGGTGGTCTCAGATCTGAAGGACACTTATATCTATACCCTTTACGAGCTACTCTTGATAGCAGAGTACTCGATAAATGGTCATATTCGATGCGAATGTACTCCTACATTCCATATGCATGCCATAACATTGTCTCCATACTCTTTGGTTAAGAGGACAACCAACTCATACGATATACAATGATCTATACTTGATATTGCTATCATCCTATTAACAACATATCATTTGATCGCAAATATTTTTTAGGACTAAATGACAAATCCTTCTTTGTTGATTAATTATAGTCCTAAGGACTTCATTACAACATAGGAGTTCAAAGCAAGATAGAAAATTTGTAATGAAAATACTAAATAATTTTTATTAATAAAAATTTATATACAGTTTACAAGAATGAGCACAATCGTCAACAGACTGACGATTAACTTTGGGACACATTTCTCAACAACTCTCACTTAAACTAAAGCCAATCGGTACAGTATCAAATACCCATCTTCGACTTGTGATCATCAAACCTTTTGATTTTGAGAGCTTTAGTAAATGGATCGACTAGATTCTCCTTTCTATCGATCTTCTGAAAGTCGACATCACCTCGATCCACGATCTCCTAGATAAGGTGATAGCGATGCAGAATATGCTTAGTACACTGATGGGACCTTAACTCCTTGGCTTGAGCAATGACTCCAGTATTGTTGCATTATAACAAGATAGGGCCATCAACGAAAGGTGCCACTCTGAGCTCGTCGATGAACTTCCACAACCATATAGCTTTCTTTGCAGAATCGGATGCCGTGATATACTCTACTTCGCAAATAGAGTTAGCCACAATGTGCTGCTTAAAACTCTTCCAGTAGATCGCTCCACCATTTAGGATAAAAGTATAATCCGACATACTCTTGCTATCGTCATGGTCGACTGAAAGCTAAAGTAGGTGAACCCCACCATTTCAAGTCAGTTTCACCATGCACAAGCCACTGGTCCTTAGTATTTCTTAAATACTTAAGAATGATCTTTACGATCTTTCAGTTGTTCTCTTTTAGATCAGACTAGTATCCACTCACTACCTCTAGTGAGTATGCCACGTCTGGTCTCATACATGTCTGGCGTATATAATAGAACCCACTAACGAAGCATATGGAACTCTACTCATATGCTCTCTCTCTTGAGGAGTTGTTGGACAATCTTTCTTCGAGAGAGAGCCTATCAGTAGATAGCCTTTATTAAAATTCTCCATGCTGAACCATTTCAGCATGGTATCTATGTACGTGGATTGGGAGAGCCCGAGCAGCCTCTTAGATCTATCCCTATAGATTTTCATCCTTAGGATGTAGGCTGCTTCTCCCAGATCCTTCATGAAGAATTGTGACGACAGTCACACTTTTATTCCCTGTAATATAAGGATAACATTCTCGATTAAGAGAATATCATCCACATACAAAACAAAAAATATAATTATTGAACCATTAGCCCACTTGTATATGCAAGGTTCCTCTCTGTTCCTAACGAAGTCATATATTCTGATTACCTTATCAAAATATATATTTCAACTTTGAGATGCTTGCTTTAATCCATAAATGAATCTCTGAAGCTTGCACATCTTGGACTAGTCTATGGATGTGAACCCTTTGGGTTGTATCATATACACCTCTTCGTTCAGCTCTTCATTTAGAAAAAGTTCATATCCATTTGCCAGACTTCATAGTCCAGATATGCTATTATCGCAAGCATGATCCAAATGAACTTGAGCATTGTCATAGGAGAAAATATCTCGTCATAGTCAATACCATAATACTGACGATAATCTTTGACAACGAAATAAGCTTTATAGATCTCCACCTTCCTATTTACGCTCCTTTTCCTTTTGAAGACCCACTTACACCCTATGGGTTTAACCCCTTCAGGTGAGTCAACCAATGTCCATACATCGTTGATCTTCATAGACTCCATTTCAAATTTCATGGCTTCAAGCTATTTATCAGAGTCGGACCTCTGCATCGCATCCATATAGGTGATCGAATCCTCATCATTCTCATCGAGCTCAACAGGATCTCCATCTCGAACCAAGAAATCTAAATATCTGTCTGGCTGACGTGATACTCTACTAGATTACCTTAAGGATGTTTGTATATTGGGCTTCAGATTTGATCTTATCAAATCCGGTTCAAATTCAATCATTGGTGTCGGTTCTTCTACCTGTCGAACTTCGTTAAGCTCAATTTTAAAGGCACTTATTCCTTCACTATTGAATTTTTTTTCAAAAAGTGTGCCTTATTGCTGACAAATACCTTTTGTTCAGCAGATAGATAAAAGTAAAATCTCCTCATTTTCTTAAGGTACCCTATGAAATTATATTTATCAGATCTAGGTTTGAGCTTATCGATTTGTAATCATTTAACATAAGTCGGACACCCCCAGACCTTAAAGTAAGAGAGGTTTGGCCTACGTCCTAACCATATCTCATATGGTGTCTTACTAACTGACTTGCTCGAAATATTATTGAGCACAAGACAGGCTGTTTCAAGTGCATACTCCAAAAAGAGATCGACAGAGTTGCAAATCCCATCATGGATCGAACCATATCCAATAAGGTTCGATTCCTCCTTTCAGAGATGTCATTATGCTGTGGTATCCCTGGAGGGGTCCGTTGTGAGAGAATCTCATTCTCTCCTAGATATGTTAAAAATTTACTGAAAAGATATTCACCCCCTTAGTCAGATCGAAGATTTTTAATATCTTTTTTAGTTTATTTCTCTATTTCATTACGAAACAGTTTGAACATTTCAAATGATTCGGACTTATATTTCATCAAGTAGACGTATCCATACCTAGATAGATCATCTGTGAATATAATGAAATAGCTATACGCTCCTCTGACACATGTGCTCATGGGTCCACATACATCAGTATGTATTAGACCCAGTGTTGGAATTCGAGGTTTGGGGCATGCATTGTGTTTTAAAATTTTATTTTCTAAACACCATAATGAAATATAAGATTAAAATATTTTTAATTTGAATCATGCATGCATAAAAATATAAAACCATAAGAATCTAGTTCATATACTAAAATTGACATATGCTGAAATTCAAATTGTGATGAAATTACATACCTGTTTCATAATCTCTTTCTTCAAATCTGAATCTGAAAGAAAAGAGATTTGCTTCTAGCTGCACAAATATCCGGCCTCTATGGGTATCCACTCGGGATCACCCTGGAATAGCCCTCTTTAAGTTGAATTTTTTTCTTTAAAAAAATTTAGCCTGTTGAATCTGAATGAAGTCTGGATTGTGATCAACACTTGATCTCTTTCTTTGATCTTCTTCTTCTCTTACTTTTCTCCCTTGCTTTGTGTTGCTATCAAATACCAGGAACCAGCAAGGAGGGACACCAAGCCAGCCTTGGCGTGGAGGAGAAGGTGATGGAAAAAGTGCAAGGTTTCATGCATGAATTTTAAAATATTTTTGAAATATAACGCAGCGGAATATATAAATTAAACAATTTAATATACAAATATGAGAAAAATCAGTGTAGCGGTAAAATGGTAATTTTAAATTTTTTTCAAAATTATGATTTTACAGTAGAAAAATATTAATTAATCTAATTAATTAATATAAATTTATCCTACACTAGGATCTAAATATGATATATAGCATGCATTCATTTAAATTTAAAATTCAAATTTAAACAGTAAATACTTTACTGTAATATATTCAGAACACAATATCTTTGTGCGGGTTGTAGATCACCATAATCTGATCACCATCGGGAGAGTCTGATCGACTCCTCATGAGTGCTAGCTCGTTGTAGAGCTCTTTTGACAGCCGATGCTGATCGAACTTCTTCGATCGATCTCTATCGATTCTTTGGATGCTCTGGATCATCAACAGACATGCTTGAGAGGATGTTGAAGATCTCTCTAAAATTTTATGGGCTCACGACCCTCGTAGCTCACTTTCTCACTTCCCGAACCCTAGGCTAAAACTCTAAGAAACTCACTGGAAACCTTACACCCACTTTTCTTTCTTTTTCTCTTGGAAGGATATGGACTTCCTTCTCACGCACAAGACTTCCTCACGACCCAAAATTTTTCTTCAAAAAATCTTCTTCCTACATGCCCCACTCTTCTCCTCCTTTTATAATAACATCAAACGTCTTATCCAAAAGAAAGAATAAAGATGAGTAATTACATATTTGAATTCAAATCAAATTTTGAATTCAAATGGACACCAACTCATCCCTTATCCACTAAAGGCGTGAGGTATGGCTTAAATTATGCATGGAGTGATTTCATGAGAAATATTTTTCTCATGTAATAAATGGGGCATTAAAAAAGGGATAAGGCGCAAAGATTGATTGCCCATTCAAATTCAAACTTTATTTTGAATTTGAATGGCCAACCAATCATCCTTATCCATTCATTTGGCACATTAAAGTGGGGCGTGGAGAGGGCTTGGCGTGAGAAAAAAATTCATGAGAAGTTCCTTCTCATAAATTCAAATGGGTGCAATGGAAGTGAGGTGGCGCATGGAGATTGGGTCAAGGTGGTTTCATTATTTAAACCAACCTAATTGAACCATATAAGTTAGGTCCAATTAGACTAATTTAAATCTAACTTAATTAGGCATAATTAGACTCAATAAAATTCTAATCAAATCAAGAATTGACTAAGCCCAACCCCTAATCAAATCAGGAACCAAACCATCTCGACGATTAGGTCAACTCTTAACCTAATCGGGTCAAACCCAACTGAATCCAATTCAATTGGACTTGATCCAAAAATAATTACTCAATCAAATTAAGTTAATTAGTGATTAAATCACTAATTAAACCTCTCATAAATACTGAGTCCAAATTCGATGGGCAATCGGATATCAGAATTCATCGATATGTAACCCTGATCAAAAAGTCCCAACCAGTGGGACTCTTGACCCCGGTACCCATAATGTGTGGAACTCATGATCAGAGAATCTTGATTCTCGACCACTGAGTCTCAAACATGTAAGATTCAACACCAGCCATCAGATCAGATAGGAACCTCTAATGTGTGTGACCCCAAAGGTTCAAACCTAAGTCGGTAGCACAGGAACCAATTCCTGTACTAATCGAAGTGACCATCTAGCAATGGTACCCGACGTCCGGATAGGTCGAAGAGTCACAATCGCAACACTCAGAACCTAGATGAATATGGTTACTGTATAATTCATCCTTTTGACCCCTGTGTTTAGGATGACTCAAGGTTAAACTGTCAACCCTGATCAGATCATCCGAATCGTGCTCAACTCAAACAGTCTTGTGACCCCTCACAAGGACTACCCTGGCCAAGATTTTGCTAAATTAAAATACGACTGTACACAGCTCCTAAACTAGAGTGGTCAATCCCATCTTGATACACGCACCGACAAGTCAAGTACTTGACTACACCCAGCAGCCTTCCGTCATTGAATTAAAAATTCAGGTAGTCCAGTGCCTAAGTGCAGTGAGTTGCTTGCAAGTCACCGTGGCGATCTCAGGTCGGAGGGATATTTATACCCATATTCCATCGGAGCAAATCTTGACAGTAGAAATAGCTCCAGAGTTGGTCACATTCAGTACAGATGTACCCTTACATCTCACCTGTATGCCATAACAGTGTCTCCACACTCATTGGTTAAGAGGACAACCAACTTATATGGCACACAATGATCTATGCTTGATAAACGTTGTCGTCCATGGTAACAATGTATCATTTGATCACAAATAGATTTAAGGACTAAACGATAAATCATTCTTTGTCGAGTCTAAATAGTCCTAAGGACTTCACCACAACATAGGAGTTCATTAGAAGATGAAATATTTTGTGATGAAAAATATCAAAATAATTTTTATTAATTCATAATTCATATATATATACAAAAATATTGTGATCCAGATGGTGTGCCCAAGGTCCAGACGACCAAGGCTAAGGCCAAGGTCCATCATTCATGAGGAATTCA
Source organism: Elaeis guineensis (assembly GCF_000442705.2). Classification (NCBI taxonomy): domain Eukaryota; kingdom Viridiplantae; phylum Streptophyta; class Magnoliopsida; order Arecales; family Arecaceae; genus Elaeis; species Elaeis guineensis. Next base: position 18,688,544 of record NC_026007.2, on the reverse strand, counting down.
TGGAGGCTCTAGGGCTAGTTGGGCGCTAGGTTGAAAGGCTGTGGGCCTTTCGAATTCTTGAGGTCTAGGTTATGTGGGCCTCAAGAGACCAACTCTTTATGGGCCAGGTCTGGGCCCAGGATAGGTGAGATTAGGTCGAGTCATGGGTGTACATGGACTTGGGTTAACCTAATCTCCTATAGAGTTGGTCAAGGGAGTTTTGGGTTTGGGTCACTTGACCTTGTGTTTATATATACATATACTTGTATAGGTTTGATCAAGCCAAGAAATACAAGACTCTTTCTCCCAAGTCTCTCTCTCTCTTCTCACTCTCTTTCTATCCATTCTCCATGCCTCAAAAGCAAGAAACCCTAGGGTTTCTTGCCGCTCGGTCCATAAAAGGAAAGAAAAGCAGGGAGGCGCTAGCCCCTTCCCCCTTGCAGCCGCCAGCCATTTTCTTCTCTCCTTCTCTTGCAGCCACCCAAGCATTAGGTACAAGACCTAGAATCTCTTGCAAAGAGGTTGATACAAGTCTCTCTCAGATCTGGAGTTGATCTGAGGTTGTTTGAGGCACGGGTGAGATCTCCATCAACAGATCTACAGGAAAGGCTGCAGCAGGATAGATCTATGAAGTCTGTCTCCATCTACCTTCTTCCCTATCTAAAATATCCTAATTTGAGATCTACAAATTGGGATACCTCAGTCTAGACCTGATCTGGTTGGGTACCAGATCTTGAATTTTTTAGAGGTGATTTCAGAGGCATTCTTCATCTGGAATGAAAGGCTGATGAAGAAGACAGCAACCAGGCTGATTTCGTGAAGAGCCTTTGATCGTGTCTAGAAGTCTACAGATCTGTTTGTTGCTGGTTCTACTGCACCCAAGATCCGTGGGAAGAGCCAGGATCGTGCTCCAATAGTTGGTATCAGAGCCACAGTGGTGAGGAAGCGGTTCCAAGCGAGAGAAGTTGAAGATCCCAAGTGCTGAAAATTTTCAGCAAGGTACCATCAAGGTATATTCTATACTTCTTGATTTTATATTTCTTGTTTGGCTTGGATCCAGTCATGGGCAGCAATATGAAGGTCAATTTCGAGAAGTTTGATGGCAAAGAGAATTTTTTCATGTGGAAAATCTGGATGGAGGATCTTCTGGTGCAAGCAGATCTGGATCAGGCTTTGGATGAGAAGCCTGAGGGAATGACAGATAGACAGTGGGCATCGTTGGAGAAGAAAGCATGCTCAGTGATCAGAGGATACTTGGCGGATGCGGTGTTGTATTCGGTGCTGGAAGAAAATACCCCGAAGGGCCTTTGGTCGAAGTTGCACACCATGTATATGGGGAAGAATATGTGCAACAAGCTGATGCTGAAGAAGAGGTTGTACAGTCTTCGGATGTAGGAGGGATCTGATGTGATTGGCCACATTCAGAGGTTCGACCAGTTATGCACGGAGTTGATGAATATCGGGGTGAAGCTGGATGAGGAGGATAAGTCCCTGTTGCTTTTGTGTTCACTACCAGGATCATATGACTCTTTGGTGACTACACTGCTCTACGGCAAGGAGACTCTGGAATATGAAGACATGGTCTCGGTGCTGAGATCTAATGAGCAAAGGAAAAAGTTGACCAGAGATCGGACTCCCTAGGAGGGTTTGGTAGTAGGGGAGAGGACAGGTAGAGGCAGAGGCAGAAGCAAGTCCAGGGGGTGGTCCAAGTCCAGGAAGGGAAAGAAAGAGGTGAAATGCTTCAAGTGCAACGAGTTTGGGCACTTCAAGCAAGAATGTCCACTATGGAAGAGCAAGAAGGGAGAAAGAAGTGGCTCAGAATCAGTGAGTGCAGTTGCTGGGCAGCAGGTGGAGGATGATCTACTGGTGGTATCAGATGGTCACAGGCATTACACAGAGGAGTGGATACTAGACTCTGCATGCTCACATCATTACACACCACACAGATCTTAGTTTGCGACATACACCAAGACAGATGAGGGATCAGTGACTCTAGGTGACAATCATCCTTGCAAGGTGGCTGGGATAGGGATAGTCAGGGTGAGGATGTTTGATGAGATTGTGAGGACATTGACAAATGTAAAGCACATCCCGGAGCTGAAAAAGAATCTAGTGTCACTAGGCTACTTGGAGCGTAGTGGATACAGCTTCAGCAGTAGGGCTAGAAGTGGAGTACTGAACATCTGCAATGGAGCTATGGTAGTGATGTGAGGCAGAAGGTTGGACAATAACCTCTATCGCATGGAGGGATTTGTGGTGACCGAAGAGTCTGATGCAGCAGCTGCAGCATAGGACCAGCAGGGGGCTTACAGGATGTGGCACTACCGCCTAGGCCACATGGGTGACAAGGGGCTGAGGGAGTTGAGCAGGAGAGGACTCATCTCTGATCTGGAGGATGGTGCTACAGGAGAGATCTATGAGCCTTGCCAGATGAGAAAGCAAAGGAGAGTTTAGTTCAACATCAGTACAGCCTGCAGTGCAGCCCCTCTGGAGTTAGTACACACGGATGTGTGGGGACCAGCCCTAGTTTTAGCTAGGAATGGGGCCAGATACTTTATGACCCTGATTGATGATTTCTCAAGGAAACTCTGGATTTACTTCATGAGAGAGAAGTCAGAGGTCTTCACCAAGTTCAAGATCTAGAGAGTTGAGGTGGAGAAGGAGCAGGGGAGGAGCGTGAAGTGTCTGAGGTCAGACAAAGGCGGGGAGTACACCAATAGAGAGTTTCAGGACTACTGTGAAGAGTGTGGGATCAGGAGACACTTCTCAGTTAAGGAGACTCCACAGCAGAATGGGGTGGCCGAGAGGATGAACAGAACACTTTTGGAAAAGGCACGATGCATGAGGCTGCAGGCAGGGCTTCCAAAGGAGTTCTGGGTTGACACAGTTGATGCAGCGGATTACTTGGTCAATCGGTCACCTCACACCAGGTTGGATGGCAGGCTTCCAGAGGAGGTGTGGTCTCGGAGGACAGTTGGGCTGGGCCATCTACAGGTCTTTGGGTGCACGGCCTATGTGCACATTGGAGCTGGTGAGCGGAGCAAGCTAGATGCCAGATCATGCAAGGCAGTGTTTCTAGGCTATCCGCGAGGAGTCAAGGGATACAGGCTGTGGGATCCCTTGGAAAAGAAGGTCATCATTAGTCAGGATGTGACTTTTGATGAGAAGTCAGTCCTACGGAGGTGAGCAGGCATGGAGGAGCAGCAGGAGCAGGAGGAGGTCCAGCAGGGTGCTGCCTCTTGCAGGTACTACTGGAGGACATGACATTCAGGTGGAGCACCTATCTAAGGTGTCTCCATAGGTGGAGAGGACTCGGATGGATGATCGAGATGGAGAGGTCCAGCGGGAGCGAGCTAGACCGAGGACTGATATCGGTGTTGCCCTACACAAGCCCAAGAGGACCATCAGGCAACCAGACCGATATGGCTTTGAGGAGACGCTGTCATATGCCCTGGTGACAGTGAATGGAGACCCATATACGTATCAGAAGGCTATTGAGAGCCAGGACAGAGAGTGGTTGGTCCAGGCGATGTCCGAGGAGATGCAGTCTCTCCACCAGAACCAGACGTGACGATTGGTGCAGTTGCCACAGGGGAAAAGGCCCATTGGCTGCAAATAGGTCTACAGTCGCAAGGAAGGGCCTTCAGAGCAGGGAGGTATTAGATTCAAGGTGAGGTTAGTGGTCAAGGGATACTCCCAGAAGGAAGGCATCGACTTCAGCGAGGTCTTCTCTCCTGTTGTCAGACATACTTCCATCAGAGTGTTGCTGAGCACTGTAGCAGCTCAGGATTTAGAGCTGGAGCAGATGGATGTCAAGACGATATTCCTCCATGGGCATTTGGAGGAGAGGATTTACATGGAAAAGCCACCCGGTTTCAGGGATCCAGGATCAGAGGAAAAGGTTTGTTTGTTGCAGAAGTCGCTGTACGGACTGAAGCAGTCGCCGAGGCAATGGTACAAGCGGTTCGACTCCTATGTGCACAGCATTAGACTTTCCAGGTGCGAGTTTGATCCCTGTGTTTATATTCAGTCTCTTGAGGATGGTTCTAGGGTGTTCCTACTCTTGTATGTGGATGACATGCTTATAGCATGCAAGAATAGGAAGGTTGTGCAGGATCTGAAGGCATCCTTATCTCGAGAGTTTGAGATGAAGGATTTGGGCCCTGCAAGGAAGATCCTAAGCATGGAGATTTTCAGAAACCAAGCCTGGAGGGTGCTGCATCTATCTCAGGGGGGCTACATACAGAAGGTCTTAGAGAGGTTCGAGATGAAGGGAGCAAAGTCAGTGGAGCTACCACTTGCCGGTCACTTCAGACTCTCGAAGACCATGGCGCCACAGATTGAGGTGGAGGCTCAGGAGATGGAGACGGTTCTTTATGCTTCAGGAGTTGGGAGCTTGATGTATGCGATGGTCTGTTGTAGGCCAGACATCGCTCATGCAGTGAGTCAGGTTAGCAGGTTCATGGCGCAGCCTGGCAGGGAGCACTGGAGGGCTCTGAAGTGGATATTCAGATACCTGACAGGATCAGTTGGAGTTGGCATCTGCTACGGACAGCGAGGAGGTACAGTGGGATACTCTGACATGTCCAGGGAGGCTCAGGGGCTGATTGATGGTTATGTAGATGCAGACTTCAGTGGAGATGTGGATACCCAGAGGTCTACGACAGGCTTCATCTTTAGCCTGTATGGAGGTTCTATTTCTTGGAGATCGATTCTGCAGCCTATCACGGCCCTATCCACTATAGAGATGGAGTACATCGGGCTGACAGAAGTAGCTAAGGAGGCAATTTGGCTGAAGGATTTATTGACAGAGATGGGCCTTACTCAGGAGGCCATTAGAGTGCACTATGACAGCCAGAGTGCACTTCTATTAGCACAAAACTCAGTCTATCATGCGAGGACAAAGTACATCGACATTCGGTATCATCGGATCAGGGAGCTTGTGGAGGATGGCGAGGTGGAGCTGGTAAAGGTACACACCAAGGAGAACCCAGCTGATGCACTTACGAAGGTACTTTCACCGGACAGCTTTCAGAGATGTGTTGAGCTGATTTGGCTGATGGACAGAGTGGAGCTGGTTGAGGCCTTGGGACACCAAGGTGGAGATTGTTGTGATCCAGGTGGTGTACCCAAGGCCTAGGGGATCAAGGCTAAGGCCAAGGTCCATCATTCATGAGGGATTCATGGAGGCTCTAGGGCTAGTTGGGCCCTAGGTTGAAAGGCTGTGGGCCTTTCGGGTTCTTGAGGTCTAGGTTATGTGGGCCTCAAGAGACCAACTATTTATGGGCCAGGTCTGGACCCAGGATAGGTGAGATTAGGTCGAGTCATGGGTGTACATGGGCTTGGGTTAACCTAATCTCCCATAGAGTTAGTCAAGGGAGTTTTGGATTTGGGTCACTTGACCCTGTGTTTATATATACATGTACTTGTATAGATTTGATCAAGCCAAGAAATATAAGACTCTTTCTCCCAAGTCTCTCTCTCTCTACTCCCTCTCTCTCCAGCCATTCTCCATGCCTCAGGAGCAAGAAACCTTAGGGTTTCTTGCCGCCAGGTCCATAAAAGGAAAGAAAAGCAAGGAGGCGCTAGCCCCTTCCCCCTTGCAGCTGCCAGCCATTTTCTTCTCTCCCTCTCTTGCAGCCACCCAAGCATCAGATCCATTACCTGAAATCTCTTGCAAAGAGGTTGATACAAGTCTCTCTTAGATCTGGAGTTGATCTGAGATCGTTTGAGGTGCGGGTGAGATCTCCATCAACAGATCTACAGGAAAGGCTGCAGCAGGATAGATCTGCGAGGTCTGTCTCCATCTATATTCTTCCGTATCTAGAATGCCCTGATTTGAGATCTACAAATTGGAAAACCTCAGTCTATGCCTGATCTGGTTGGGTACCAGATCTTGGATTTTTTAGAGGTGATTTCAGAGGTGTTCTTCATCTGGAACGAAAGGCTGACGAAGAAGACAGCAACTAGGCTGTTTTCGTCAAGAGCCTTGGATCATGTCCAGAAGTCTCCAGATCTGTTCGTTGCTGGTTCCGCTATACCCAAGGTCCGTGGAAGGAGTCGGGATCATGCTCCAACAAAAAATGAGTACAACCGTCAATAGGCTGACGATTGGCTTTGGGACACTATTCCCAACAATCTCCCACTTGGCCTAAAGCCAATCGGTGCAGTATCTAATACCCATCTTCGACTTGTAGTCGTTGAACTCCTTCACCACAATGGCTTTAGTGAATGGGTCGGTCAGGTTCTCCTTTCCATCGATCTTCTGAAGATCGACGTCACCTCGATCCATAATTTTTCGGATGAGATGGTAGCGGCACAGAATATGCTTCGTCCGCTGGTGTGCCTTTGGTTCCTTCGTCTGAGTAATGGCTCCAGAGCTGTCACAGTAGAGCAGAACTGGACCAACAAGGGAGGGTGCTACTCAGAGCTCGATGATGAATTTCTTCAGCCACACCGCTTCTTTGGCAGCATCTGATGCAGTGACATACTCCGCCTCGCAAACTGAATCAGCCACTGTGTGCTGCTTGGAACTTTTTCAGCAGATAGCCCCACCATTAAGGGTAAAAATAAATCCCGATACACTTTTGCTGTCATCGTAATCAGACTAAAAACTAGAGTCTGTAAACCCTGTAAGTCTTAAGTCCGATTCACCATAAACAAGCCACTGATCTTTAGTATTTCTTAAATACTTCAGGATGGTTTTAACAACCTTCCAGTGATTCTCCCCTGGATCAGATTGATATCTACTCACTACCCCTAGTGAGTATGCCACATCTGGTTGTGTACATATCATGGCGTACATGATAGATCCCACTGTCGAAGCATATGGAATCCTACCCATACGCTCTCTCTCTTGAGATGTTGTCGGACAATCCCTCTTAGAGAGAGAAATTCCATGGCCTATCGGAAGATAGCCTTTCTTGGAATTCTCCATGCTGAACCTCTTCAGCATAGTATCAATGTACATAGACTGAGATAAACCAAGCAACCTTTTAGATCTATCCCTATAGATCCTCATCCCTAGGATGTAGGAAGCTTCTCCTAGATCCTTCATGGAGAACTGTGACGACAGCCAAATCTTTATGCCCTGTAATGCAGGGATATCATTCTCGATTAAGAGAATGTCATCCACATATAATACAAGAAATACTACTATTGGACCATTAGCCCACTTATAAATGCAGGGCTCTTCTCCATTCTTAACGAAGCCATACGTCTTGATCGTCTTATCAAAATGTATGTTCCAACTCCGTGATGCCTGCTTAAGTCCATAAATGGACCTCTATAGCCTGCACACCTTAGACTCATTTGTGGATGTGAATCCTTCAGGTTGTATCATATACACCTCTTCATCCAGCTCTCTGTTTAGGAAAACTATCTTCACATCCATCTGCCAGATTTCATAGTCCAGATGGACAGCTATTGCAAGCATAATCTGAATGGATTTGATCATTGCCACAAGAGAAAATATCTCGTCATAGTCTATACCATAACGTTGACGATATCCCTTGGCAACCAGATGGGCTTTATAGGTTTCCATCTTTCTGTCTGTGCCTCTCTTCCTCTTGAAGACCCATTTACACCCTATGGGTTTTACTCCTTCGAGTGGGTCAACCAATGTCCACACATCATTGACCTTCATGGACTCCATTTCGGATTTCATGGCCTCTAGCCATTTCTCAGAGTCAGGTCTCTACATTGCATCTATGTAGGTGATCGGATCCTCATCATTTCATCATTTTCATCAAGTTTGATAGGATCGTCGTCCTAGACCAAGAAATCATAGTATCTGTCCGGTTGACGTGGTACTCTACCAGATCGCCTTAAGGGTGCTTGAACAATGGGCTCCGAATCTGATCTAATCAAATTCGGTTCAGGTTCAGCAATTTGTGTCGGATTTTTCACCTGTCGAACTTCATCAAGTTCGACCTTAAAGGCAACAGTCCCTTCACCAAGGAACTCTTTTTCCAAAAAAATTGCCTTAAGGCTGACAAACACTTTTTGCTCATCAGCTAGGTAGAAGTAATACCCTTTGATCTCTTTTGGGTACCCTATAAAGTTACACTTGTCAGACCTATGTCCATGCTTGTCCGTAATTAAACGTTTAACATAAACCGGACACCCCCAAATCCTAAGGTGCGAGAGTACTGGATTACGTCCTATCCATATCTCATATGGCATTTTGGTTACAGACTTACTCGGAACTCTATTTAGAAGGTAACAAGCCGATTCGAGCGCATATCCCTAGAGAGAGATCAGCAGACCAGCAAATCCCATCATGGATCGAACCATGTCCAACAAGGTCTGATTCCTCCTTTCAGATACACCATTATGTTGTGGTGTTCCAAGAGGAGTCCACTGAGAGAGAATCCCATTCTCCCCAAGATATGTCAGAAAATCATTAGAAAGATATTCACCTCCTCGATCAGATCGAAGAGTTTTAATACACTTTTCAGTTTATTTTTCTACCTCATTTCGGAATAGTTTGAACATTTCAAATGACTTCGATTTATGCTTCATTAAATAGACATACCCATACCTCGATAGGTCATCTGTGAAGGTTATGAAGTAGAAATATTCACCTCTTGCACTTGAGCTCATGCGTCCACATACATCAAAATATACCAGACCCAAGAGTTCACTGGCTCGCTCACCTTTTCCAGTAAAAGGTGATTTGGTCATTTTACCAAGAAGACAGGACTCACAGGTTGGAAGTGATTCACAATCACCTACTTCAAGAATTCTTTCTTGAGCCAATCTGTTTATCCTGTTCTTATTGATATGACCTAGCCTACAGTGCCAAAGGTAGACTTCTGACATATTATCCATTCTAGGATATTTACCAAAGGTTTAAACCATATTAACAAGCTGTGATAGTAAGTAAATTTCATTATTTAGTTGTCCAACAAACATTGTAATACCATTCAAAATGATATTGCAAATATTTCTTTTTATTAAAAATTCATAACTGTACATGGTCAAAAGGCCTACAGAAATAATATTTAATAAAAAACTTAGACAATAGTGACATTCACTCAGAATTACATTATGAGAGTTGATTACAAGGTTCATGATTCCTAAAGCTAGAACTGGAACTTTGCTTCCATCTCCAATGTTCAGGAATCTCTCGCCTTCATCAAATCTCCTACTGACCTACAGACCCTGCATCGAATTGCAATTATGATAAGGGCTTCCGGTATCCAATACCCAGGCTGTAGTAACACAAATGGAAAAGTTGCAAGGTGTTATCATATAAGTACCTTGCTTCTTTTTCGGCCTGTTCGGGTCCAGGGAGGCAATGTATAGAGGACAGTTTCTCTTCCAGTGCCCCTGCTTCTTGCAAAAGAAGCACTCCGCCTGGCTCTGGTCGGGCTTGCGCTTCTTGGTCTGACCCTGTGCAGACGTCCCAGCATGCAGGTGCACCTTCTTATTCTTCTTCTTCTTGTTCTTCTTCTTCCCTTTCTTAAAGGGTCGACGACCAGAAGAAGACCCTCCCACAACATTCACTGACTCCTTATGGAGCTGGTGATCTTTCTCAAAGTTCTGCAGCAACCCCAACAAGCCGTGGTAGTTCACTGCAAGCTTTGTCATCCGAAAATGAGTAAGGAAGGAGAGAAAGGACTTGGACAATGAATTAAGGATCGCATCCTTACCGAGCTACTCATGCAAGGGAAAGTCCAGTTTACTTAGGCGCTCAATCATTTCAATCATGTACAGTACATGATCAGTGACTGAGGCTCCATCCCTCATTCGAGCATTGAAAATGACACAACTAGTTTTGTGTCTTTCAATGTCGTCAGGCGTGCCAAAGGAGTCGTTCAACATTTGAAGCATCTCCTGTGGCTGGGCGTTCTCAAACCTGCGGCTGAACTCATCATTCATTACCGCCAGCATAATGCACCGAACGGTGGTGCAGTCGTTGAGCCACTTCTGGTAAGTATCTCGGACCATCCCTCTAGCGTTCGAGGCTGGCTCCTCAGGTGCTGGATCCGTTACTACATAAAGGATCCGTTCATGCTTAAGGATGATTTTTAATTTTCGATACCAGCTATCAAAATTAGGTTCCATGAGCTTGTCATTATCTAATAATGATCAGAGCGAAAGGGTAGTGGCCATAGCTGCATAAAGAAAAATCAGACCTATATTAGTACATAAATTATTAATACTAAAGACTTGGACTTTAGTCTAAAGTTTCTCCTAGTATTTTTACGAACTGGTGGTCTCAACCTCAAATTCGAAGAATTACTTTAAATTTTTAGTGGGTACTAGAATCCACACAGACTACACACGAGCCCAACTTTGGTTGGTCAACCCATGTACATCTATGGGTAGGTTCATAACCAGTTGTTTCTCTAAACAACTTCTAATAATTGATTTTGCCCCAGAACCTAATCAGTAGGCTTTGGCCTCCACTGAAAAGATCTGGTTAGGTCCAACCATTAACATGATTTGATTTGGTGAATCGAACCAATAAATGATCAGGCCTGACTTTGGCCGGTCAATCTGACCACCATCAGAAAGACTCAAACCAAATTATCATATTATGAATGATAATTCCATTAGTCAATAAGCACCAAGCCTTTGGGCCTCCAATGATTATTAAACTAATGGACTCATTATCACTCACTTAATGGGAGGCTATGATTTAGTTATCAATATAACTTAATCATTTTTAGGGACCTAATAATTTTTGAGGATTTTATTAAAGAATCGAAGAGAAAAAAATATCCAGCCAATTTCAATCCTCCCACTGACTTCACCAAGTCAGATTAAAAAAAAGATTTAATTAAAGCGGCATTAGGAGCACCTAAATCAGTCACACTGATTTACCTAATGACATGGGTGAGCCCTAATTACCAAGTGATCTAATCAAAATCTAATTCACCAGGTTGGCCAGGTAAGTGAGATCAGTGGTGGGGATAAGTCATTAACTCGTCAGAGATCGAATCACTGCGAGTAGCTCCTGCTTAAAAACCACTGGTCAAACTGCCAAACTTACCTTAGACACTAACCGGTTCATTAGTTTTAATTTGATCAACTTAGTAAATAGGGTTCCACCGCGTAGCCATGAATTAAGTCCATCTTGGTCTAGTTAAAGACATGGACCCATTCAACTACAACTATTGGAGTTGAGTCTAGAGTATCCTTGACCTAATCTAATTCAACTTTTGATTAGATTGGACTAATTACTCTAATTTAGTCCATTTCTTTAAGCTAACCTTAGGTCTAACCCAATTATGAACCTAATCCATCTAACCCATTGACCCACAAATTTATGCAATTATCTTAGGTCTTAATTCATAATTCTAGACCTACTAGACAACACTTAATTCTTTTAATTTAGTATTTGGGCTGATGGGTCAGGGTTTGGCATTTCGAAAATAATTTTTAAATTTGAAAAATTTTATTTTTTGTTCACCAAATATGTTGACTCATTTCACAAATAGATCAGCACATTTCATAAATAGCAATCCTATTGCTAATTATATAATAGAAAATAACTCAATCAAAATAAATCATGAATATTCTTTTAGATCTAATCTAACACATTCATGATAAATTTCATAATAGAACCTTTACAATTAATTTCTTTCACTGTTTCATCTGCATGGGATATAATTGCAGCGGCACCCCTACCACCATAGGAGACCCCATCAAATGGGAGGAGAGGGCCTTTAAACCCTACTTTTCTCCTATGACCGGATGGCCATGGCAACCAACCCAATTCGATTACTTGCTACTTGGATCAAGTATATCTAAATATACCAATTTCAAAATTTAAATTTCAAATTTTAAATTTTGAATTTCAAATTTCAAACAAATTTCAAATTTCAAAATTTTTGAATTTTAAATTTTGAATTTTAAATTTAAAATTTCAATTTTGAAATTTCAACCAAATTTCAAATTTTGAATTTCAAATTTTGAATTTCAAATTTTTGAATTTTGAATTTCAAATTTCAAATTTTAAAATTCAAATTTTAAATTTTGAATTTCAAATTTTTGAATTTTGAATTTCGAACAACTTTCAAAATTTAAATTTTAAATTTTAAATTTTAAATTTTAAATTTCAAATTTAAACTTTTAGATTACAACTTAATCTACGCATGCAAATATATATATCATATCTAAGAACCCACTCTGATACCATTTGTGGGGAAAATCAGTGCAGGGGTAAAATGATAATTTTATAACTTTTTCAAAATTATGATTTTACAGTGGAAAAATATTAATTAATCTAATTAATTAATATAAATTTATCCTACACTAGGATGTAAATATGATATATAGCATGCATTCATTTAAATTTAAAATTCAAATTCGAACAGTAAACACTTTACTGTAATGTGTTCAGAATACAATACCTTTGTGCGGATTGTAGATCGCCGTAATCTGATCGTCGTCGGGAGAGTCTAATCATCACGATGTAGCCACATAGTGTGTCTGGCCTCTGTGGATCATTCATATGAAGCTCTCGGTCTGATCGACTCCTCACGAGTGCTAGCTCGTTGTAGAACCCTTTTGACGGTCGATGCTGATCGAACTCCTTTGATCGATGTCTGTCGATTCTTAGGATACTCTGGATCATCAACAGACATGCTTGAGAGGATGTTGAAGATCTCCTTAAAATTTTGTGGGCTCACGATACTCATAGCTCACTTTCTCACTTCTCGAACCCTAGGCTAAAACTCTAGGGAACTCACCGGAAAACTTGCACCCACTTTTCTTTTTTTTCTTTCTTTTTCTTTTGGAAGGATATGGACTTCCTTCTCATGCACAAAACTTCCTCACGCTCCAAAATTTTTTTCAAAAAAATCTTCTTCCTACACGCCCCACTCTTCTCCTCCTTTTATAACAATGTCAAACATCTTATCCAAAGAAAGAATAAAGATGAGTAATTGCACATTTGAATTCAAGTCAAATTTTGAATTCAAATGGACACCAACTGATCCCTTATCCACTAAAGGTATGAGGCGTGGCTTAAATTGTACATGGAGTGATTTCATGAGAAATATTTTTCTCATGTAATAAATGGGACGTTAAAAAAGGGATAAGGCACAAAGATTGATTGCCCATTCAAATTCAAACTTTATTTTCAATTTGAATGGCCAACCAATCATCCTTATCCATTCATTTGGCACATTAAAGTGGGGCGTGGAGAGGGCTTAGCGTGAGAAAAAAATTCATGAGAAGTTCCTTCTCATGAATTCAAATGGGTGCAATGGAAGTGAGGTGGCGCATGGAGATTGGGTCAAAGTTGTTTCATTATTTAAACCAACCTAATTGAATAATATAAGTTAGGTCCAATTAGACTAATTTAAATCTAACTTAATTAGGCTTAATTAGGCTCAATAAAATCCTAATCAAATCAGGAATTGACTAAGCCCAACCTCTGATCAAATCATGGACCAAACCATCTCGACGATTAGGTCAACTCTTAACCTAATCGGGTCAAATCCAACTGAATCCAATTCAATTGGACTTGATCCAAAAATAATTACTCAATCAAATTGAGTTAATTAGCGATCAAATTACTAATTAAATCTCTCATAAATACTGAGTCCAAATCCGATGGACAATCGGACATCAGAATTCATCGATATGTAACCCTGATCGAAAAGTCCCAACCAGTAGGACTCTTGACCTCGGTACCCATAATGTGTGGAACTCATGATCAGAAAATCCTGATTCTCGATCACTGAGTCTCAAACATGTAGGATTCTACACCAGCCATCATATCATATAGGAACCTCTAATGTGTGTGACCCCGCAAGTTCAAACCTAAGCCGGTAGCACAGGAACCAATTCTTGTACTAATCGAAGTGACCATCTAGCAATGGTACCCGACATTCAGATAGATCGAAGAATCGCAATCACAACACTCAGAACCTACATGAATATGGTTACTGTATAATTCATCCTTTTGACCCCTGTGTTTAGGATGACTCAGGGTTAAACTATCAACCCTGATCAGATCATCCGAATCGTGCTCAACTCAAATAGTCCTATGACCTCTCACAAGGACTACCCTGGCCAAGGTTTTGCTAAATTAAAACACGACTGTACACAGCTCCTAAACTGGAGTGGTCAATCCCATCTTGACACACGCACCGACAAGTCAAGTACTTGACTACACCCAGCAGCCTTCCGTCACTGAATTAAAAATTCAGGTAGTCCAGTGCCTAAGTACAGTGAGTTGCTTGCAAGTCACCGTGGCGGTCTCAGGTCGGAGGGATATTTATACCCATATTCCATCGGAGCAAATCTTGACAGCAGAAATAGCTCCAGAGTTGGTCACGTTCAGTGCAGATGTACCCTTATATCTCACCTGTATGCCATACCAGTGTCTCCACACTCATTGGTTAAGAGGACAACCAACCTATATGGCACACAATGACCTATGCTTGATAAATGTTGTCATCCATGGTAACAACGTATCATTTGATCGCAAACAGATTTAAGGACTAAACGATAAATCCTCCTTTGTCGAGTCTAAATAGTCCTAAGGACTTCACCACAACATAGGAGTTCATTAGAAGATGAAACATTTTGTGATGAAAAATATCAAAATAATTTTTATTAATTCATAATTCATGTATATATACAAAAATGAGTACAACCGTCAACAGACTGACGATTGGCTTTAGGACACTATTTCCAACAACAAATGCATGTAATAAGATTACTAAACCCTACAACTAGAACTTATAACATGTCATATTGCATTTATAAGTCAGAAAATAAAAGCTTTGGTATTGATCAAATCAATATCCTAGATCTAAAATAGTTTTAGATCTAAAACCGAGATCACATCTAGGTAAGAGAAGAGATCAGATCTCTTACCTTCGCACGGGTCAAGAACTCCATGATTGATTTCTTTTATTGTCTTTAGAGCTGCACATGCATCCGGCCTCTACAAGTGATCCACATGAGGCTGCAACAAAATCGGAGGTTCGTCGAATGAAGATCTGCTTGAAGTGCTAGCTTCCTGCGGATCCCTCCAAATAGTTAATCTAAAAATATTCTCGGATCCCTTGGACATTTCAAGATATGAAAAATATGAGGAGGAATGAGGAAGAAGTCAAACCCTTTGACCTTCCTAAAATCAAAAATAATATATAATAGAAAAGGTCCTAAGAGAAGACAATTCTTCTCTTTCAGGACATCAACAATTGATGTCCTGAGAACATCTCTATGCTAGGACATGAGGAGACCTTCTTCTCTAGATATTTTTCAAACTTTTAAATCTTATGTTATCTGATTTTTTTTATAGAAAAATCTCATGATTGATGAACAAGAAGAGTTCTAAAAGAAACCTTAAAAGAAGAACTTCTTTTCTTCTTCTTCTCTCATCGGGACATGATCAGATCATGTCCAAAATCAGATCACCATGCCCCAATTCATTGGAGCATAGATCCACCATGCCATCCCTCTTTCTCTCTCAGATTTTTATCACATAAAAATATAAAAATAAAGAGAAAATAAATTGAAAAGAAAATAATAAGAGAAATCAATCTTCTCTCTTACCTTTTGTCTCTACAAGACATCAACTTTTGATGTCTTGATAGAAGACTCTCCTCCAAGAAAATTGATGCCTCAAAACACCCATGCCATCCTCTTTCTTCTCTTCTTTTTCTATGAAAAAACCATAGATTTTTGACTCCCTAAAATCATCATAAAGGAGGCACCACTATATAAGGTAGACTAGGTCAAAAGACCTAGTCAAACAAAGAAACTATGGGGCATCCAAGTCTTGGACGCCCCTTCTCTTATTTTCTGCATGGAGAGCAGAAAACCAAGCACAAAAGAGGCATCATAAAGAGATGGTAGGCATGGAGAAAGTTGGTGCAAGAGAGGAGAGAGGAATTCTTGTGAAGAGAGACTTTTCAAAAGGAAATAAACCCAAACCACTTTCCATAATAAACCCAATCACTTTCCATAATGGACCAAATCAAATCTGATTCAAATCTCTAGAACAAATGGTGTGAGATTAATTTTCTTAGATGTGAATATCACATAAAAAATATCTAAAAATAAATATGTGGGCATGGGCTTTCTTAGGTGGCGCAAGGGAGAAGATGGAATCCTAGTCTAACTAGGATTCTCATGTAGACTAGGTCAAACTCTTTGAATCCAACCCAAATTAATTGCAACCTAATTAAAGGTGATCCCAGTCCAACTAGGAGTTTAATTAAATTAGATTAAATCATATTTAATTCTGATTTAAATACTAACTTAATTAGGAATTAGGTGCATACAAGTCCTAGTCGAACAGAGACTTGTTCTCCCTTGCAACTGGCTTATCCAATAAACTAATTAGACTTAATCCAATTCAATTCAAACTAATTCTAATTGAATCAAATTCATTTAGACTTGATCTCAGTCCAATTGCTCAATCAGATTGAGCCAATTAGCAATCCAATTGCTAATTGATCCTCCTGCAATACTTGTATTAGGTCAAACATCAATCACATTGATCGTTTAACCTTAGAATGATTCTCAATCATCGATTAACTATTTAATTAGGTTACAACCTCTTATGTGTGTGATTCTATAGGTTCGAGCTTAAGCCGATAGTATAGAAACCAATTTCTGTACTAGTCGAAGTAACCATCTAGCAATGGTTCCCGACGTCCAGATAGGTCGAAGTATGCAAAGCAACATTCTAAGAACCTTGACCCATGGTTACCATATAATTCATCTCTTTGACCAATAATGCTTAAGACGACTTCAAGTATGCTGTCAACACTCATACAAGTTATCTCTATTGTGTCTCAAAATTTTGCAAATCCCGTGACTCCTCATGAGAATTACCCAAGCCTAGATTTTGTTAAATTGAAACACAGTGAGACATTCTCTTCCTGAAGTTAATCAGGAGTGGTCAATCCCATCTTGACTCACACAACGACTTCATAAGTACTTGACTGTATCTAAAAACTTTTCAAAGTTATATTAAAAATATAAACAGTCCGGCATCAAAGTACAGTGAGTTGCTTGCAAGTCACTGTGGTGATCTTAGGTCGGAGGGACACTTATACCCATTGGCCTTAGCTAGCTACTATTGACAGTAGAGTATTACATTGGTCACATTTAGTATAGATGTACTATATCTCACCTGGATGCCATACCAGTGTCTCCACATCATTTGGTTATGAGGACAACCAACGCATATGGCATACAGTATCATCCTTGTTAATAACTTATCATTTGGTCGTGAACAATTTAAGAACCATCCGATAAATCCTTCTTTATTGATTGATTGTGGTTCTAAGAACTTCATCATAATTTAGAAGTTTATTTATGGAAGATAGAACTTTTATGATGAACCTGCCAAATAACTATTATTATTAGATAATTCATATACTAATTTCAATCATCTACCACTTAGATGATTGGCTTTAGGATATTTTTTAATAACTTCCACTTATACTAAAGCCAATCAGAATAATATCAAATATCCTATCTTCCATTTGAGTTCGTAGAACTTCTTAGTTCCGAGGCCTTAGCAAATGGGTCGGTCAAGTTTTTCTTTTTCATCGATCTTCTAAAGATCGATGTCACCCTGATCTAAAATCAAAGGTGATAGCAATACAAAGTATGCTGGTCCTTCGATTCTTTAGCTAGAGCTATGGCTCTAGTGCTATGATAGGACTGGACCATCGATGGAGGGTGCCACTCCCAACCTGCTAATGAAGCTCAGCAACTACACAGCTTACATGGCAGCATCATATGCTACGATGTACTCTACATCACTAACTGAGTGGGCTAAATTATCCTGCTTGAAATCTTTCCAGTAGATTGCTCTTACAATTAGGGTATGATCCGATACTTTCTTGTTGTCATCATGATCTGACTGAAATCGAAACATCCACATGTTTAAAGTCAGTATTTTCATATTTGAGTCACTGGACCTTAGTATTTTTCAAATATTTAAGGATTGTCTATACAATCTTCCAATGGTTCTTATTTAGATCAGACTGGTATCTACTCACTACCATTAGTGAGTATATCATATCTAGTCTTGAACATGGAGAAATTAGATGACACCCAAACTTTTATTCCTTGCAATGCTGGAATGCCATTTTCGATTAAAAGAATTTCATCCACAGACAACACAAGGAATAACACTACAGAATATTTTGCCCACTTATAAATGCAAGGTTCCTCTTTGTTCATAATAAAGACATATGTTTAAAATGCATGTTCTAACTCTGGGATAATAGTGAAACGGGCTTTATAGGTCTCCACCTTCCTATCTGCGCTACTCTAATCCTTTTGAAAAATTCATTCACACCCAATGGGTTTTATCCCTTCAGGTGTATCATCTAGTGTCCATACACTATTGATTTCCATGGACTTCAATTTGGATTTAATGGCTCCAAGCCACTTCTCAGAGTTAGACCACTACATTGCATCCCTATAGGTGATCGGATCCTTGTTAATCTCATCAAGCTCAACAGGATCGCCATCCTAGACCTAGTCACTGAAGTGTCTGTCCGACTAATGCGGTACTCTACCAGATCTCCTTAAAGATGTTACTTTAATAGGTTCTGAGTTTTATCTAATCAAATCCGATTCTGTAGGTTTACTAGATTATGTCGATTTATTTTCTACCAATCAAACTTCCAAGTTCAACTTGATAGACATCAGTTCCTTCTCTAAGGAACTCCTTTCCAAAAAGAATGCTCTATTGCTGATGAGCATCTTATATTCTTCAGCATGATAGAATTAGTAACCTTTAAACAACTATTGGACCAAGAACCAAGTTTATCTGTATGCAAACCTTTGACATAGGCCGATCAACTCCAAATCCAAAGGTGAGAGAGTCTAGGTCTATATCCGATCCATATCTCATATGGAATTTGCACAACAGACTTACTCAGTATATTTTCAGAGTAAAACAAGTAATCACACAAGAGCACAACCCTGAAACAGGCAGAGAAGTGAACCCTATCGTGGATTGAACCATGTCTAACAAAGTTCAACTTCTCCTTTCAGATACACTGTGTTCCGAAAAAGAATCCACTGAGAGAGAATCCAATTCTCTCCTAGATATGTTACAAACTCATTGGATAAGTATTCACCTCCTTGATCTCATCGAAGAGTTCTAACATCTTATCCAGTTTGTTTCAATCTTTCATTATTGAATCATTTGAATATTTCAAATAATTAGGTCAGACGCCCCCATGCCTAGATAGGTCATCTATAATAAAATATTAATATCTTTCTCTGGCACTTAAGTTCACAGGTCCACATACATCACTATGTATGAGGCTTAGAACTTTATCAGCTCCCTCACCTTTTCTATTAAAAGATAACTTTGTCATCTTTCCAAGAAGACAAGACTCACAGGCTATCAATGATTCACAATCATTGATGTCGAGGTTTTCCTCTTAAGCTAATCTGTTTATCCTTTTCTTGTCAAGGTGACTAAGCCCATAATGCCAAAGATAGACATCCATGACATTATCTAACTTGAGTGTGTACATTACACTTAATAGGCTGTGTAAATGTTAAATGTCATTTCTTTATTGTCCATGTATTATTGTAACATTATTCATAATAATATCATAATAATCTTCCTTTATTAATGAATGATGATCATCTTTGGCCAAAAGGCCAACAAAGATTTTATTCATCATAAACAATGGACAATAGTAACAATTACTCTAAATGACAATATTTGAAAATAAGCTCTACAATTCCTAAAGTTAGGATTGGAATAAGACTTTCAGCCCTAACATTCAAGAATTTTTCACCATTTTCAAACATTCCACTTACTTGTAGTCCTAGCAATAAATTACATAAGACCATGGTATCTAATACCTAGGTAGTAGAATTACATAGAGAAACTTTAAGGTGTTATTATATAACATCCTTGATGAGCAACTCTTACTCCTTTCTCTTGTTCAGCTTATTATGGTTAAGGGAAGCAAGACAATTCTTCTTCCTATGACCCTGCTTCTAATAGTAGAAGCAACATGCCTGATTTGGATCAATTTTGGACTAATTATTTTGGTTGGACTAAGAAGCTCCAATACGAACCCATTCGTACTGCTGAACCAAATTCAACTTTCGATACTAATTAATGAAGTTGGGTCCCATAAGTCATCACTGTCTAACATCGATTGGAGCAATTAAGGTTTAGCCTTATTTTGAGAAAAGAGAACAATGACCTAATGTATATGAATTATTTTAAGCCTAGAGATTTGAATTTTAGTCTCAAGATTCTTCCACTATTATATTCAAATTGGTAGCCTCTACCTCCAATTTGGAGAATTACTTTAATTTCCTAGTAGGTACTAGAATCCACATAGACTACACACAAGTCCGACTTTAGTCGGCCAACCCATCTGCATCTACGGATAGGTTCATTAACCAATTATTTCTCCAAATAACTTTTAGTAATTTAATTTTGCCCCAGAAACCTAATCAATAGGCTTTGGCCTCCACTGTAAGGATCCGGTTAGGTCCAACCATTAACATGACCATAATTGGTGCATCTAACCAACGAATGATTAAGCCCAATTTTGGTTGGCCAATCTAACCACCATTAGAGAGACACTTTCAAGTCGTCATATGATGAGTGATAATTTCATTAGTCAACAAGCACCAGGCCTTTGGGTCTGTAATGATTATTGAGTTAATGGACCCATTATCAAACACCTTAATGGGAGGCTATGACTCAGTTATCTCCATAACTTTATTATTTTAAAGACCTAATAATTTTAGAGGATTTAAAATTATTAGTGATTTAAGGATAAAAAGGATATGGATCAATTTGTTCCCACTGACTTCATCAAGTCAAGTCCTCCCACTGACTTCTCAAGTCATTAACAAGGACTAGGATCAAATTTGATCCATGGGCACCTAGATCAGTCTCACTAAATGAAATCAGACTCACTGATTTCCTATGTGACATGGGTTAGCACGAATCAATGAGCAACCTAATCAAGACCTAATTAACCACATTGGCCAGGTAAGTATGATCGGTGGGAGGGTCTACCAAAGCTTGCCTTAAACACTATAAGAAATGGCCAGGTAAGTGGGCTGCCAATTAAAAATCACTGATCAGGTTTATCTTAGACACCAACTGGTTTATCAGTTTTGATTTAGTCTACCTAAAGACTCGGGCTCAGCCGCTAAGCCACGATCAGTGTTCATTTGTTAGATATATGAACTTTGATTAACTACAACTATTGAAGTGATCTATAGAAATGACCAAATCTTAATTAACTTTTAATTAGGTTTGATCAATTTCTTAACTTAGTCCATATTTAATTTAACTCTAGGTCTAACCCAGTTAATGACCTAATCAAAGCTAATCCATTATCCTTTAATCCATGTTTTATGAAATTGTCTTAGGATCTTTAAATCACAAACCTAGATCCTAAACAATCACTTAATTCTTTTAATTAAGTTCATAGCTAAGGGTTGGGGTTCAGCATTTCAAAAATCATTTTTAACTTTTGAAAGGTTTAATACAATCTAGTGTTGTTTCACTAAATAGGTCGGCTCATTTCAAAAATAGGTCGGCTTATTTCACTAACAAACACTAATTATAGGTTAAAATAATTAAAATCAGTCAGAAAAATAATTCAACCAATTTTTTAGTCGAGCTGGCATGCTGGTCAAGCCAGCCCGATTTTTGAGAGCGTCGGCTCGATCAGCAAACAGAACCTTCACAAGATCCTGTTCTTGGCTGATTTTAATCTATATACATTACATAAAAATTCATGAAATGAAATAGACCTAATCTAAAATATTCATGATAAGATTTATTTAAACTCTTTTTAATTTTCTAGATTGCAACGTACCAGGACAACCTTTGCACTGTAAGCGGTAAACCTTACAGTAGGATAACCTACAGTCCATGCGATCATTATTTTATTTTTTAGATTTATTTTAATGCAATCATGAACATGTTATAAAAGAACCTAGATGCTCTGATACCACTGATAGAAAAGGTATAGGATTTCATGCATGAATTTCAAAATATTTTTAAAATGTAACGCAGCGGAATATATAAATTAAATAATTTAATCTACAAATGCATGTAATCATATTACTAAACCCTACAACTAAGATCTATAACATGTCATATTGCATTTATAAGTCAGAAAATAAAAGCTTTGGTATTGATCAAATCAATACCCTAGATCTAAAATAGTTTTAGATCTAAAACCTAGATCACATCTAGATAAGAGAAGAGATCAGATCTCTTACCTTTGCATGGATCGAGAACTCCATAGTTGATTTCTTTTATTATCTTTGGAGCCACACACATGTCCGACCTCTACAGGAGATCCACACGAGGCTGCAATAAAATCGAAGGTTCGTCGAACGAAGATCTGCTTGAAGTGCTAGCTTCTTGTGGATCCCTCCGGATGGTTAATCTAAAAATATTCTTCGAATCTCTTGGATATTCCAAGAGATGAAGAATATGAGGAGCAATGAAGGAGAAGTTAAACCCTTGGACCTCCCTAAAATCAAAAATAATATATAATAGAAAAGATCCTAAGAGAAGATAGATCTTCTCTTTCAGGACATCAACGATTGATGTCCTGAGAACATCTTTATGCTAGGACATGAGGAGACCTTCTCCTCTAGATGTTTCTTTAACTTTCAGATCTTATGTTATCTGATTTTTCTCATAGAAAAATCTCATGATTGATGAAAAAGAAGGGTTCTAAAAGAAACCTTAAGAGATGACCTTCTTTTCTTCTTCTTCTCTCATTAGGACATGATCAGATCATGTCCAAAATCAGATCACCATGCCTCAACTCATTGGAGCATAGATCCACCATGCCATCCCTCTTTTTCTCTCAAATTTTTATCACATAAAAATATAAAAACAAATAAAAAATAAACTAAAAATAAAATAATAAGAGAAAATAATTTTCTCTCTTACCTTTTGTCTCTACAAGACATCTACTTTTGATGTCTTGATAGAAGACTCTCCTCCAAGAAAATTGATCCCTCAAAACACCCATGCCATTCTCTTTCTTCTCTATTTTTTCTATGAAAAAACCATAGATTTTTGACTCCCTAAAATCATCATATAGGAGGCACCACTATATAAGGTAGACTAGGTCAAAAGACCTAGTCAAACAAGGAAACTATGGGGCATCCAACTCTTGGATGCCCCTTCTCTTATTTTTTGCATGGAGAGCAGAAAACCAAGCACAAAAGAGGCATCATAAAGAAAAGGTAGGCATGGAGAAAGTTGGCGCAAGAGAGGGGAAAGGAATTCTTGTGAAGAGAGACTTTTCAAAAGGAAATAAACCCAAACCACTTTCCATAATAAACACAATCACTTTCCATAATGAATCAAATCAAATCTGATTCAAATCTTTAAAATAAGTGGTGTGAGATTACTTTTTTTAGATGTAAAAATCACATAAAAAATATCTGAAAATAAATATGTGGGCGTGGGCTTTCTTAGGTGGCGCAAGGGAGAAGATGGAATCCTAGTCTAACTAGGATTCTCATGTAGACTAGGTCAAACTCTTTGAACTTAATCCAAATTAATTACAACCTAATTAAGGGTGATCTCAGTCCAACTAAGAGTCCAATTAAATCAGACTAAATCATATTTAATTTTGATTTAAATCCTAACTTAATTAAGAATTAGGTACATACAAGTCTTAGTCGAATAGGGACTTGTTCTCCCTTGCAACTGGCTTATCCAATAAACCAATTAGACTTAATATAATTAAATCCAAACTAATTCTAATTGAATCAAATTTATTTAGACTTGATCTCAGCCTAATTGCTCAATCAGATTGAGCCAATTAGCAAGTCAATTGCTAATTGATCCTCCTACAATACTTGCATTAGGTCAAACATCAATCACACTGATCGTTTAACCTTAGAACGATTCTCAATTGTTGATTAACTATTTGATTAGATTACAACCTCTTATGTGTGTGACTCTATAGGTTCGAACCTAAGTTGGTAGTATAGAAACTAATTTCTGTACTAGTCAAAGTAACCATCTAGCAATGGTTCCCAACGTCCGGATTGGTCGAATATATGCAAAGCAACATTCTAAGAACCCTGACCCATGGTTACCATATAATTTATCCCTTTGATCAATAATGCTCAAGACTACTTCGAGTATGCTGTCAATAATCATACAAGTCATCTCTATTGTGTCTCAAAATTTTGCAAATCTTGTGACTCCTCACGAGGATTACCCAAGCTTAGGTTTTGCTAAATTGAAACACAGCGAGACATTCTTTTCCTGAAGTTAATTAGGAGTGGTCAATCCCATCTTAACTCACACACCGACTTCATAAGTACTTGATTGTACCCAAAAATCTTTCGAACCTATATTAAAAATACAGACAGTCCGGTACCAAAGTACGTGAGTTGCTTGCAAGTCACCGTGGTGATCTCAGGTCGGAGGGACACTTATACCCATTGGTCTTAGCTAGCTACTCTTGATAGTAGAGTGTTATATTGGTCACATTCAGTGCAGATGTACTCCTATATCTCACCTGGATGCTATACCAATGTCTCCACACCACTTGGTTACAAGGACAACCAATGCATATGGCATACAGTGATCTACACTTGATAAGTTATCATCCTTGTTAATAACTTATCATTTAGTCGTAAACAATTTAAGAACCATCCGATAAATCCTCTTTTATTGATTGATTGTGGTTCCAAGGACTTCATCATAATTGAGGAGTTCATTTAAGGAAGATAAAACTTTTATGATGAACCTGCCAAATAACTATTATTATTAGATAATTCATATACTAATTTCAATCATCCACCACTTAGATGATTGGCTTTAGGACACATTTTCTAATAGAAAGAAGGATGCCCAAGATGTTGGGGCGTGTGGGATGCCAAGGGAGAAGAGAGGGAGAGAGGAATAGAGGGCGTGGGCACTTCCTATGGGGTGTGTGGGTTGTTGGTTTGGATACTGTAGAGACCTTAGAGGAGGTCTCTTTAAATAGGCATGAGGATTGAATCCTATTCAATCTCATAATACAAATCCTATTTGCATTAGATTTTCTAATAACTTAAGTTATTCAACTCACATTAAGAATCCTATTAGGTGCCAACTCTTGGAACCTTTGCACCCATTATTTCATATCCTCTTTTACACCCAAGGAACACCCCATATGAAATCAAAAGGCCCTCTAATCATGGGACATTCCCAACTTGATCCAATCAAGGTGGCACCCTATAATAACTATCAAGGAAATTAATAAGGGACTTGCATCCTTAATTCAATTGATCCAAAATCTTAGACACCCAACAATTGATATCCAATGAATCTAATTCATTTAGGTTATTAGTAGGTAATTAAGTTTGAATTATCTTGTCAAATAAGAAATCCAAATGAAAAGAGGACTTGAGTCCAACTATGTGCTAGCAAGGTTACCTTGAACCTAATCGAATTTTCTAAATCCAATTGACACTTCATAAGCTCAATTGCTAATTCTAGGCCTAATCTCTTTGTTGTGTGACTCCATAGGTTCAATTCTATCTAGTAGTGAGATATACAATGATCTCTATTAAAGTATCATTGAAACTCTTTTCAATGGATCGAAATAATTTCACTCTAACTCATTAAAGATTGTCGATTCAGAACAACTCTAGTGAGCTCTCACAATCCACCAGTGATACCTAGTAGTATGTAGTGGTAATCCAGTAGAACTGAAATGAACCTCTAGGTGTAGTTAACGTATGATTCAGTCTCTCTATCGTGAATTCCGACTAGATGACAGGTCATAGATAAATCATCAAATCTCAACATCAGTCACATGATAGACTCGATTAGCTCAAGTCCAATTGTGACTTCCATGAAAACTCTATTCCATCAATCATACTACTGTGGCCACAGATTCTCGAACTTAACCTCTCAAATTTCATAAAACTACTCCTTTCTGCCAAGATTGATAGATCTCATCTTAATGCATATCCTACTCCTACACTGGACCAACTATCACCAATATCCACTACAAGGGCTCATTAAGATCTATGTTTATGTATCAATCAAACTCCAGCAGCCTCACTGCGAGTAGCAGTACCATCTTAAATTAAAAGATCATTCACACTACTACAGCATCGAGATGATCACTGATGATTGAGTAAAAATTCAAGTGATCTCTAGTATGGTCACGCTTAGTACTAGTTGTTCTCTAACAACTATCCATACTCATCGTCTAGTGTCTCTACACTGTAGACTAGAGATCCATCTATCCGAAGAAAGTGATCTATGTGCCAATTTATCCGGATTGATCACCGTCCTCATGATGATCCTCTCGTATGGTCACACTTAGTACTAGTTGTTCTCTAACAACTATCCATACTCATCGTCTAGTGTCTCTATACTGTAGACTAGAGATCCATCTATCCAAAGGAAGTGATCTGTGTGCCAATTTATTCGGATTGATCACCGTCCTCATGATGATCCTATGATCAGAAGCATTTAGGAACTAAATACATGTCTCCAATTCTCAATTCTTTGAGAATATATATGGAAACTAATTTCATAGATGATTCAAGGACACATCACACTTGAATGAAAATAAATTTATCCTTTTATTGATCAAATTAATATATTAAGTATAAAATTATATCCTAAGATTATTATAATGTGTCGGCCATATTGGCTTTTAGGACATACATCTAACAATCTTTCATTTGGACTAAAGTCAATTGGCCACAAATCTAAGTCCCATCGTCTCAAGGTGGACTTTCATTTTTGGTTGGCTCAACTGCTTAGTCAGCGGGTCTGCCATGTTGTCTACAGAGTCTACTCTTTGCACCTCGACATATTTTTTTTTGAGGTAGTCACATATACTGCTGCTCTATGTGTTTGAACTTCTGATGAGACCTTGGCTCCTTAGCAAGGGCTATGGTGCCATTGTCTTTGCAGTACTGTATTATGGCATCTAATGGCATGACATCCAGTTCTACAACAAACATTAGAACCAAAATTTATCCTACACATCTACAGCATAGTCAGCTTTCATTGATCAATTACTCAGAACCTTCTAATATATCGAACAAGAATACACACTGATATAGACATTCTATCATCAGCATCAAATATGAAGTCTGAGTCAGTATATCCCTCGACTAATAACTTTGAATCTCCTCCAAAGATCAAGAATAAATTCTTAGTCCTTTTTAAGTATTTAAGGATATTTTTCATAGCTATTCAGTACTCCATGTCTGGATTCGATCGATACCTGCTTGTGATACTCACAGCAAGGGCAATATCAGGTCGAGTATATAGCATGACATACAAGAGGCTTCCTATGATCGAGGTATAAAGAATTTTACTCATGCACTGCACTTTCTCAGATGTGATTGGACACATCATCTTGGAGAGATTAATACCATACCTAAGAGGTAAATGACTTCTTTTGGAGTTTTTTCATATTGAACCTTTTCAGCACTTTCTCTATGTACAGCTTTTGTGATAGGCCTAGCATCCATTTAGGTCTATCCCTATAGACCTTTATTTCGAGAATATAGGATGCTTTCCTAGGTCTTTCATGGAGAATTTCTTGGACAACCATCTTTTGACCATGGTCAGCATGAGAATATCATTCCCGATAAGGAGAATATCATCCATATACAATACGAGGAATGTTATCATGCTCCCACTGACCTATTTGTATGCATATGGTTCCTCTTCATTTTTGATGAAATCAAATGATTTGATCACTTCATCAAAATGATGATTCTAACTCCGAGAAGCTTGCTTTAATCCGTATATAGACCTTCGCATCTTGCAAACTCTGTGATCACCATCACCAGACGTGAAACCCATAGACTGCTCTATATAGATATCTTCCTCAAGATATCCATTCAAAAAAATAAATTTTACATCCATCTGCCATATTTCATAATCATAGTAAGCTGTAACAGTAAGCAGAGTATGAATGGATTTCAGCATGGCTACGGGTGAGAAAGTTTTTCGATAGTCATACCCTCATACTGACTATAACCTTTAGCCACAAGCCTAGCTTTATAGGTCTTTACCTTACCATCGGCACCTATTTTTTTTTTGTAGATCTATTTACACCCTATGGGTATGATATCCTCAGGTGGATCCACTAAGGTCCATACTTGGTTCGAGTGCATTGAGTCAATTTTTGACTTCATCACATCTAATCATTTTTTAAAATCGATGTCAGACATCACCTCGTTAAAGGTGTTAGGATCATCACCATAACCCCTATCTCCCATAAGAAATATTTCTTTTACCTCCTCCAAAAGTATGCCCATGTACCTTTCAGAAGGTCGAGAGATCCTGCTAGATCTACGAGGTGGTAGAGGAACATCTACTACTAGCTCATGGATAATGGGTTCTTAAGAATCTATAGCTTTTGGCTCTTCAGAGACCTTCTTTTCGAGCTCAACAAACCTCCCACTGCCACCATCCTAGATGAACTATTTTTCTAAGAATATGGCATTTCAACTCATAATTACATTATGATCTTGTGGGAAGTAGAAGTAGTATCCCATGGATTCTTTAAAATACCCTATAAAATGAGCTATTATAGATCTATCCTCTAACTTTTTTGTCATTTGTCTCTTGACATAGGTCGGACATCTCTAAATCTTAAGGTAACCTAGACTCGATTTTTTACCGAACATATCTCATACGGTGTGATAGGAATAAACTTTGATGGAACCCTATTCAACAAGTGAACGGTGGTTAACAAGGTATGTCCCCAAAGATATAAGGGTAGATCAGTGAAGCTCATCATAGACCTGACCATATCCAATAAGATCCTATTCTTCCTTTCAGATACCCATTGAGCTGTGTTCCGGGAGGAGTCCATTGAGAGACTGCCATTATCCTTAAGATATCTCAAAAATTTTCAACTAAAGTATTCACCTCCTTGATTAGATCGAAGAACCTTAATGAGTTTGTCTGTTTGCTTTTCTACTTCATGTCTGAATTTTTTTAATTTTTCAAAGGCCTTAGACTTATGTTTCATCAGATACACATACCCATATCTCAATAGATCATCAATAAAGGTAATGAAGTAGGCATAACCACCCATGGCCTACACATCAAATAGCTCACATACGTCGGTGTGTTCCAGGGCAAGTAACTCAGTGGCCCTTTCTCCATATCCTACAAAGGGTAACTTGGTTATTTTTTCTCGAAGGCAAGATTCACAAGTTGGATATGACTCTGAGTTAAGAGAGCCAAGGATCTCATCTTTTTCTAGTTTGTTTATCCTGTCCTCTCTAATATGGCCTAGTCTGTGGTGTCATAAGTACTTCTGGTTAATTTTTTCTCTGGATCTCTTTTGGCCTATGGCACTCACTATTTGCTCATTTAAGTTCACATTTGCATCAATATGTAAGTGATAAGGATTGTCAATTAAAAAATCTCATACAATTAATTTATTTTATAAATAAATAAAATAAAAATTTTTATTAAAATTAATTTCAAAACCTTCCTGTGCTAGCACAGACACGAAAATCAAATTTCGACTAGCTACAGGAACATAATAATAGTCTTTTAAATCTAATCTAACACCAGACGGTAATCAAAGAGGATAAGTGCCAATGGTCTCTGCAGTAACTTTTACTCCATTATCGATCTAAAGGATCATGTCACCTTCCCTCAACCTCCTACTTTCTATCAGATCCTGTATTGAGGTACATATATGAGCACTCGAGCCAAAGTCTAATATCCAACTAGAAGTAGAAGAAACCAAAAGGTTAGATTCAATTACGAGCATACCTTCGGAAGGTTTATCACCATTTTTGATCTTTAGGCTCTTCAGATATTTTGGACAGTTCCTCCTTTAGTGGCCTTCAGCATGACAATGAAAATATTTTTTTTTTGCTTCAGTCTTATTAGGAACTTGCTTCTTTGGTCTGCTCTCTTTTTTCTACTTCTTAGCGAATTTTGCCTTCTTCTTCCCAGTAAACTTTCTCTTGAAAGAAGTTCACTCCACAGTGAGAACAGTGCCCCTTGAACTCTTTAAAGTTTTCTCAGTAGTGACCAACATGTTGATTAATTTGAATATAGTGAAATCAAGTTTGTTCATATAAAAATTTATAATAAATTAACTATATGAACTTATAAGGGATTGAAGGATCAAATCAATCTGCAATTCCTTTTGCATTTCAAGCCCGAGCTTTTCAAGCTCCTCAATATCTTTGATCACTGTCATACAGTGCTCATAGACAGACTATCCTTCGTGCATCTTCAAGTTGAAGAATCTTTTGGACACCTCGAAGCATGCAGTATGGCTCTCCTCACCATACAACTCTTGCAAGTGAGTGATCATAGCGCTAGCAGTGGGCGTATGCTCATGCTAGCTTGGCAACTCATTTGATATAGAAGCTAGTATATAGCATTTGACCCGACTATCTTCATCCATCCACTTCTCAAAAGCAATCCTTTGCTCAGTAGTAAAATAGTTTGGTAACACTATAGGTTCCTGATTGAGTACATGGTCTAATTTTTCTGAGGTCAAGATAATCCTGAAGTTTCTGAGTCAGTCTTTGTAATTTGTATTGATCAAACGATTAGTTTCAAGGATGCGAGCTAGAGGGTTTGAGGTTGATATTATTTAACTGCGAGAGTAGAGATTCAAGTTAGACTTTTATACTTAATGTTATATTTGCTTCTAGAGACTTTAAGATGCAAACAATGACTCCTATTAATTTTTTGGATCCCTCCACTCTTTGAAAAAAAAATGAAAACCCAAATGCGACAAAAGATTTCTAGTGGATGCTGCGGTCCCACTGATGCCATGCACCTCACCTAACAGTTATTGGTAATATGCACACCGATGCATAGGCAACTCTATGTCCAGATGCTTCTCTAAGCATATTGTAGCGATTTGATCTCTAAGTCATGTGGGCTCACCTAACAGTTATTGCCCATACTCCTTAGTTAAGCCCGACCCATCATTCACATGCAGGTGTAAGGCCATCATTGGATCCCTCACCTAACAGTTATTGGGCCCAATCTCATCCTTATCCTGGAGCAGCTCTTTGCTAATAGAGTGGTTGCATGTTCTCGATGTAATTGAACACTGTAACCAATCGAGAACAATCAATGTTGGTAGCATGCCCACACATCTACAATGGTGGAAGACCTATGGACTTAATATTTGTAGGAAGGTTTAGGTTTAGGTCTCATCTAATCAGTCATCATATGATCGATCTAATTGGCATGGGCTAAACCAAACTGCCAGGCAACCTTATTTAAGACCTAATCTTCCAAATTGGCTAGGAAAGTGGAGATCGGTTGGGGTCCCCTCGTTGCTTTTCTTAGACACCAATAAATTAGTCAGGTAAGCTAACAGAATCAATTAAATAACCACATCTCAATTACTTGTCTTAGACACCAATAGGTCAATTGGTCTAAATAGATTAACTTAAGTAAATCAGACTCAAACCATCGAGCCAAATTAGGTCCTTAGGTTAATCGATTCTACATATGGGACTCAATCAATTTGATCAACAATAATTGCATGATCATTTAACTTAATTGATCTGATCTTAATCAATACTTGACTCGATTCAATCAATTACTTAATCGAATTAAACCCATATGACTCAAATCAAAAACTTTAGATGCAATCCTATTACACAACCTAATTTTTGATTTTTTTCATAACCAAAATTCTCATGCACAAATACTAATTTCAGATTCTAAAATCAAATTTCAAATTTAAATTCTTTATATGAAAGTAAATTTTAAATCATAAAAATAATTTTCAGATTTAATATACAAACATATATCACATATATGCATATAAAATTTAGATCTAAATAAAATTCAGATCTAAATAAAATTCAGATCTATTACATGATATTATATATCTCGTATATTAATCATGGATCATATCAAAAGTAATTTTATGATCTAAACATGCAATCATATATCTCATACATGAATAATAAATCATATCATATAAAATTTTAGGTTTATGCATGCATCTACATATTATGTGAATACGAACTAGAAATCATTCTAGATCATAATTCAAATCTATGCATGCTTTCACATATCAACTATATGTTCTAAAATCAAACCTAAAATTAAATTTTAGATTCAAAGATTTATCTATACATCTCATGTATCAAGAAAAAATCAGATTTTGAAATCTTTTTCAAAACATGTATGACAATTTCAGTAATATGAAATCCATGGCTCTGGTACCATCGTTAGAATTTGAGGTTTGGGGCATGCATGTGTGTTTCAAAATTTTATTTTCTAAACACCACAGTAGAATATAAGATTAAAACATTTTTAACCTAAATCATGCATGCATAAAAATATAAAACCATAAGGATCTAGTTCATGTGCTGAAATTGACATATATTGAAATTCAGATAGTGATCAAATTGCATACCTGTTTCGCAATCCCTTTCTTCAAATCTGGATCTGAAAGAGAAGAGATTTTTTTCTAGCTACACAAGTATCTGGCCTCTATGGGTATCCACTTGGGATCAGCCTGGAATAGCCCTCTTCAAGTTGAATTTTCTTCTCTAAGAAAATTTAACCTGCTGAATCTGAACGAAGCCTGAATCACGATCAACACTTGATCTCTTTTCTTGATCTTCTTCTTCTCTTCTTCTCTTGCTTTTCTTCCTTGCTTTGTGCTGCTATCAAATACTAGGAACCAGCAAGGAGGGATGCGCAACCAGCCTTGGCATGGAGGAAAAGGGAGAACGCCCAAGATGTGGGGGCATATGGGACGCCAAGGGAGGAGAGGGAGAGAGGAAGAGAGGGCATGGGCACTTCCTATGGGGCATGTGGGTAGCTAGTTTGGATGCTATAGGGACCTTAGGGGAGGTCTCTTTAAATAGGCATGAGGATTGAATCCAATCCAATCTCATAATACAAGTCCTACTTGTATTGGGTTTCCTAATAACTTAAGTTATTCAAGTTACATTCGAAATCCTATTAGGCATCAACTCTTGGAGCCCTTGCACTCATTATTTCACACCCTCTTTTACACCCAAGGGACACCCCATATGAAATCAAAAGGTAGTCTAATCATGGGACACGTCCAACTTGATCCAATCAAGGTGGCGCTCCATAATAACTATCAAAAAAATTAATAAGGGACTTGCACTCTTAATTCAATTGATCCAAAATCTTAGACACCCAACAATTAAAGTTCAATGAATCTAATTCATTTAGGTTATTAGCAGATAATTAAGTTTGAATTATCTTATTAAATAAAAATTTAAATGAAAAGAGAAATTGGGTCCAACCATGTGCTAGCAAGATTACCTTGAACCCAATCAGGTTTTTCTAAACCCAATTGATACTTCATAAGCTCAATTGCTAATTTCAGGCCTAATCTCTTTGTTATATGACCCTATAGGTTCAATTCTATCTGGTAGTGAGATATACAATGATCTCTATTAAAGTATCATTGAAACTCTTTTCAATGGGTTGGAACAATTCTACTCTAACTCATTAAGGATTGTCGATCCAGAACAACCCTAGTGAGCTCTTACAATTCATCAGTGACATCTAGCAGTATATAATGGCAACCCAGTAAAACTAAAATGAACCTCTAGGTGTAGTTAACATATGATTCAATCTCTCTATCATGAGTCCCAACTAGATGGCAGGCTATAGATAAATCATCAAACCTCAACATCAGTCATATGATAGACTCGATTTTCTCAAGTCTAGTTGTGACTTCTATGGAAACTTTTTTCTATCAATCATACTACTGTGGCTACAAATTCTCAGACTTAGCCTCTTAAATCCCATAGGACTACTCCTTTCTACCAAGATTGATAGATCCGATCTTGATGCACATCCTACTCCTACAGTAGACCAACTGTTATCAATATCTACTGCAAGGGCTCATTGAGACCTATATTTATATGTCAATCATCCTCCAACAGCCTCACTGCAAGCAGTAGTGCCATCTCAGGTCAAAGGATCAATCACACTACTATAGTATCGAGATGATCACTAACGATCGAGTAAAAATTCAAGTAATCTCTCGTATGGTCATACTTAGTACTAGTTATTCTCTAACAACTATCCGTACTCATCGTCTAGTATCTCTACACTATAGACTAGAGACCCATCTATCCGAAGAAAGCGATCTATGCGCTCGTCTATCTAGATTGATTACCGTCCTCATGATGATCCTATGATCGAAAATTTTAGGAATTAAATACATATCTCTAATTTTCAACTCTTTGAGAATATGTATCAAAACTAATTTCATGGATGATTCAAGAATATATCACATTTGAATGAAGAATAAATTTGCCCTTTTATTGATCAAATCAATGTATTAAGTACAAAATTATGTCCTAAGGTTATTACAATGTGTCAACCATATTGGCTTCTAGGACATACATCTAACACCCAGAACATCATTAGCTCATTCATCTTTTTTAGTAAAAGGTGACTGGATCATCTTTCCAAGTAAACAAGACTTATAGGTAGGTAACGATTCATAATCATCTTTATCAAGAATCTCTTCTTGAGCTAACCTGTTCATCCTATTCTTGTTGATATGACCTAGCCTATAATGCTAAAGGTAGGCATCCGTGACATCATCTATTCTAGAATATTTATTTGAAATGTACATTACATTAGACCTAGATACAACATAGATACCATTGTTCAACTGTCCACGCAATATTATAATACCATTCAAAATGATATCATAAAAATTATTTTTTTATTAATATTTCATAATTAGACTTGGCCAAAAGGCCTATAGAAATAATGTTCAAAAAAAAATTGGGACAGTAATGACATTTATTTAGAGCAATATATTGAGACTTGAATACAAGCTTGATAATTTCTAAAGCTAAAACTAGAACTGATCTTCTATCTCCAACGTTCAGAAATCTCTCACTATCTCCAAATCTCCTACTGACCTGAAGACCCTGCAACGAATTGTAAATATTAATAGGATTATCGGTATCCAATACCCAGGTCATTGTATCATAAAAAGAGAAGTTACAAAGTGTTATCATATAAGTACCTTGTCCAGCAATCGATTGCTTCTTCTTCTTTGGCCTGTTCGAATCAAGAAAAACTATATACTGAGGATAGTTCCTCTTCCAGTGATCCTGCTTCTTGCAAAAGAAGCACTCTGTCTGACTTTGATCAACCTTGAACTTAGATTTCTGGGACTAACTCCCAACATCTTGCACCTTCTTATTATTCTTCTTCTTTCTTTCTTAAAGCACTATAAGAAAAGAGCATTTTTATGACGAAATTATTAACAACGTAAATATTTTCATCGTCACTAATTACATTTATGATAAAAAATAAAATTGATCATAAATAATAAAATATTTATGATAAAAATAATTTTTTATCATAAATAGTTATCTATCAGTGATGAAAAAATTATTCCATCATAAGTACATATTATTTGCGATGAATATATTAATCATAAATAATACATCATTTATTTTAATTTTAAATTTTTAAATATTTATAATAAAAATATTTTCATCATAAATAATTTAAATATTTATGATGAAAAATATTTTTTCATCAGTAATAAATTTATTCTCAATGAAGATATTTTCATCACCAATATTTAGAAAAAAATAAAAAATTTAAAAATTATAAATTATTTGTGATAAAAATATTACATTATAAATAATTAAGTATCTATGATAAAAAATATTTCTATCATAAATATTTGATTATTTATGATGATAATATTTTCACCATAAATAGTTAAAAAAATAAAAAATTTAAAAAAATAAAAAATTACTCATTATTTGTGATAAAAAATTTTCATCATAAATAAGTACTTTTTATGATGAAAATTTTTTTATCATAAATACTTGATTATTTATGATGAAATATTTTCATCATAAATGGTTAAAAAAATTAAAAATTTAAAAAAATAAAAAATTACTCATTATTTGTGATAAAAAATTTTCATTGTAAATAAATACTTTTTATGATGAAAAAAATTTCATCATAAATACTTGATTATTTATGATGAAAATATTTTTATCGTCAATATTTAAAAAATTAAAAATTTAAAAAAAGTTAAAAATTGCTCATTATTTATGATGAAATTTTTTTATCATAAATAAATAGTTTTTATGATGAAAAAAAATTAGATCATAAATAATTGATTATTTACAATGAAACTATTTTCATCGTCAATATTTAAAAATCAATAATTTTAAAAAAATAAAAGTTACTTTTATTTTTATCATAAATACTATTATTTATGATGAAAATATTTTCATCATCAATACTATTATTTCGAAGAAAAAAAATTTTTTGAAGAAAAAATTATAAATTAACTATTTATATAATTTTTTTTTATTAATAAAAAATTGATTTTTTTGATGAAATTATTTTTAAAAAAAAAATTAGACCAAAAATTTTTTAGATTAAAGAAAATTAATTTTATTTTTCATCATGAATATTTTTTTAATGTCATTTTTTTGTTAAATTTTTTGAAAAAAAAAATTGATGAAAAAAATTCAAAATTAATTTTTGATAAATTTATTTTTGAAAAGATATTTAATTATTAGTGATGTAAAATATATTTTTATCATAAATAGTCTTTAAATTCTTTTATAAATTTTTTAAAAAAATATATTTACGATGTAAATTTATTTTTCATCGACAACCATATTTTAAAAATATTATTTTAATCAATTTTTGTGAACAAAAAATTTGTTAATTGAAAAAAATTTATTAGCGATGAAAAGGTGTTTTCATCAAAAAAATCTTTTTAAAAATATTTTTTAATTTTTTTGAAGAAAAAATTATTAGAGAAAAAAAATTTTTTGGACGGTATTTATTAGCGACGGAAACTAGATTTTCGTCACCAATAGACTTATTAATGATGAAAATTTTTTTTCATCATCAATAATTTATTTTTGTGTGAAATTTTTTTAGAGGAAAAATTTTTTTTTAGTGGGAAATTTTTTTGGCGAAAATTATTGACGATGAAAATAAAAATTTTCGTCGCTAATAGTTTTGTATTAATTGGATGTCAACTCAATGTCCCTTTGCGTGAAACCCTCTTCCTTCCCCCCTCCCTCTCCCCTCTCCTCTCTCCGAGCTCTCCCCTCTCCCCTCTCCCCTCTCCTCTCTCCGATTGAGATCTCCCTCTCCCCTCTCCCTCTCCGAGCTCTCCCCCCCCTCTCTTCCCGCTGGCGAGTGCGTCTCCACCGTCGCCGTCACCATTGCCATCCGTGCCGTTGCCGTGGGCTTCTCCGATGCTACCGTTGCTGTCCGCCAGAGGTAAGGGTTCTTCCCACTCTTTTTTTTTTGGTTGATCGAGCCATCGGGGGGTGGAGGGGGTTGCGGGGGTGGGGGTGGGCGGCTGGGGGTGACATGGGAACTAGGGGTTCGAGGGGCAGAGGGGGTTTCTAGGATGGGTGGCTGGGGGCGATACGAGGGCGGAGAAGGGGCCATGGGCTGTTGGGGGCAACAAGGGGGTGGGGAGAGGGTCAGGCAGTGGAGGGGGTTACAGGGTGGGGGTGGGCGGCCGGGGGCGACACAAGGGCAGGGATGGGGTCGAGGGGCGGCCAGGGGCGATACGGGGGTGAGGAGGGGGTCAGGGGCGACACGAGATCGAGGAGGGCATCAACCGACAAAGGGGGTTGCAGGGGTGTGGGTGGCGGTCGGGGGCGACATGGGGGTGGGGATGGGGTCGGTGGGTGACTGGGGGTGACATAAGGGTGGGGAGGGGGCCGGGGGCAGCCGGGGGCAACACGGGGCTGGGGAGGGGGTCGGCCGATGGAGGGGGTTGCAGTGGTGGGGGTGGGTGGCCAGGGAAGACATGGGGGTGGGGATAAGGTCGGAGGGCAGTCGGGGGGACATGGGGGTGGGGAGGGGACTGTGGGTGGTTGGGGGCGACACGGGATCGGGGAGGGGGTCGACCAGGGAGGGGTGGGTGACGGCGGGGAGGGAGGAAGGGAAGAGAGAAATGAAGAAAAAAAATAAAAAAATAAAAAAAAATAAAAAGTAAAAAAAATAAAATATTAATCAAATATTTTATTATTTGATTAATAAAAATAAAATTTGGATCACGATCCAAATTGGATCGAAGTCGGGATCTGGATCGAGATCCCGATTCGGGTTGGGATCCGAATTGTGATCTGATTAGGATCTGAATTGGGATCCAGGTCACGGGGGGTTGGAGAGGGTGGTGGTGTCGTGGGGGTTGGGTCGAGAGGGGTGTGTGATGGTGGCAGCACCACGAGAGTGGGGGTCGTGGGGGCTGAGTTTGGGCGGCGTGGGGTAGGTGACAGCACCGGTGCCGTATAAGTAGGGGCTGTGGGCAACCGAGTCCAAAGCTCGTTTAGGAGAAAAAATATTTAAAAAAATTATTTTTAGATAAAAAATATTTTAAAAAAAATTATTTATTATTTTTTGATAAAATTTTTTTTAGAAAAAAATAAAAAACCATCGAGCCCTCAGGATTGAGTTTCATGTTATTATTTTGTGTTAATATTATTTTTCATGCTCAACTACGTATAGTTTATTTTATATTTGTTGCCCAGCTATGCAACCCAAGAGGGGGGGTGAATTGGGTTTCTAAAAATTTTAAGCCCAACAAATAACTTATGAAGAACAAAACAATGGCTTTAAATCAATATTAATTACCTAAAGTAGTATTGCAAGAATATAATAAAGAAATAAGATAAAGCGATAAAGCACACCACAAACACAAGGATTTATAGTGGTTCGGTGCTAACCTTGCACCTACATCCACTCCCCAAGATCCCACTTGGGAATTTCAATCCACTATCCTTTGTATTCAACCCGAATACAAAACATCGGAAACTCCGACACTAGCTATCCCAAGCTAGAATGCAAGATGTCGGAAACTCCGACCCTAGCTATCCCAAGCTAGAACACTTGTTTCCCGGGTACAAGCAAACCCAAAACACTCCGATTTTAGGTTCGGATCAACCTTTCCTTGTTTTGGAAATCCTCCAAAAACAAGAGCAAAAACTCACAAAGAGTAAGAATATTTAGAGCACAGATGAATACAATAACAGCTCCTTAAATGAGCAAATATAACAATAAAAGCTTTACTCAAATGAAGAACCCCTTTTTCAGATTTTCTCAAGATGAATGAACGGTTGAACGCTTGAGAAGAGGTTGATTGTTGATTGAAGATCTTTTGAAAGCTTTGAATGATCTCTAGATCAAGGTTGAAACGATAGGCGTGAAGAATTCTCTCCTTGAAAGATCTTCCTTTTCTCTTTCACAATCTCTCTGGTATATTGTGGATCCTCTCTCTTTTTCTCTATGGATATTTCGTTGATCTCAGGCTTTTTCTTGCAAATTTCGGATCCTCTCTTCTGTTCTTCTCTTTTTCTTCTTTTTCTCTTCTTATTTGATTTCACGTTTGATCTGCTATTTAATCTGCAATTTCTTTCATCAAATTAAGCATTTTGTGGCATTAGAAGCAAGAGAAAATAATTTAGGCAGATAAAGAGCCGTTAGAGGATTTTTAGGAAGCATAAATGGCAATTAAAATGGGCAAAAAAATAGCCGTTGCTGACATTTCCCATCGCAGGGGTCGACTCATGAGTCGACTCATGCTTCAGGGGTCGACTCATGAGTCGACTCATGCTTCAGGGGTCGACTCATGAGTCGACCTCTGTTGCAAAAACCAGAGAATGCTTTTCTGGAATTTCTTGGCTCAAATTAGCAGGGGTCGACTCATGAGTCGACTCATGCCTTGTGGGTCGACTCATGAGTCGACTCACAGGTCGTGCCAAGCCAGAAAACTAGCGTGCCAAGGAGAATTTTTGCGTGCCAATCAGCTCACAGTGCCATGAGTTGACTCATGAGTCGACTCATGCACTTCAAACCTTCATAACTTCAAAAATATAAGTCCAAACACAATGAAATTTTCACCAATAGATTTCAAATCATTTGTTCTACCAAATGGTACTATCAAATCAGGATTTTAGTGAAATTACGATTTTACCCTTGAAGAGCATAAGGACTTTTTCATTTTAAAATATTGTATCCCTTCAATCTGCTTTGTAATCATCAAAATCAATCTATGAGCAACAATCTCCCCCTTTTTGATGATGACAAAACATATGAACAAAAATATTTATGTTAAAGCATTAATTTCAAAAGAATCCATTATAGGTGTATATGCTTGAAAAGAGTATGATTCTTTTGGCATGTAATATAAATGCAAAAATAGTTTGTCCATTTTCTTAAAGATTTGAAAAGGGTATTAGATCATTTTGAGTTCAAGATATATCAGAGCAAGAGAAGATAAATAACTTTTTCTATGTATCAGAGCAAAAATAATTTTTACAATGATATCAGAAAAGATTTTATAATGTATCAGAGCAAGAAAATTTTTAATGTATCAGAGAAAATTTCATACAGTATCAGAGCAAATGTTATAATATATTAGAGAAACCTTCACACTGTATCGGATCAAATGTTATCATGTATCAGATCAAGTTGAAAGAAATTGTAGGATGTATCAGAGTAAAACAAATTTCTTATTGATGTATCAAGGTGAGTAAAATTTCAAAAGCAAGTTTGAATATCAGAGCTTATATAAAAAATACTTATTTGCATTGTTCTCATGATTTTGCTTTTGATGGATAATTTTTCGTTAAAGTTCTGTCTGATACCAAATTTTGATACCAAAATTTCTCAAAGTTTTGTTTAATCTTTCAATCCTTGTTTTTGTCTAATTTCTCCAATATTTGTTTAATTTCTTCAATATTTTCTTCAATATTTGTTTTAATTTAATTTCTCCCCCTTTTTCTCATAATTTAGGATTTTACTTTTTGTCTAATTTCAATTTTTGTTTAATTTTAATTTCTCCCCCTTTTTGACATCATCAAACATAGTTAACTCTTTTTTTTCTTTTTTTTGAAATATTCTTTAATTTCTTCCTCTTTAGAGTTTTTCACAGATGTTTGCTCCCCCTTAATATAGCAATTATCAATAGCAAACAACAACAAGGAGAAGATAATATTTCAATAGATGTATCAGAGATTGAAATATAACCAAAATATAATCATTACAAAGAGGTAGAAATATAGGTAAAAGATGATTCCATTAATATTATAATTGTTTCAATACATAAAATTCAACCAGCTAAATGTCAATACATGGCCCCAAGGTATAGATCCTAGAACAAGATACTAACTCCTAAGATCTAGATAAGTCAATGGTCAGAGTCATCAGATATAGTATGAGAAGATGATGGATCAGAAGTGCATCCTCTACCCCGTCTGCCTCTGCCACGAGTAGGAGAACGAGATGAACTGGGAGGCTGAGAACGCTGAGATACTAGGGCTGATACCATGAGTCTGATAGAATCAAGTACGTTCAGTGCTCTGGAAATAGATTGAAGTAGAGCAGTGAACTGGGTGGTAGCATGCTCACTCGATCCTCTGATCTCTTTCCTCAGTAGCTCATATCCACCTTCTAATGCTCCTCTGAGCCTTCCAGCCTCTGCAGTGAGGTCTGTGACCTCAATAGTAGACTCTTGTGGCTGGGGATGGGCCAATGCAAGAACTTGCCCCTGCAAGTCAAGAACTCTGCCAGTAAGTCTCCAGACTGTATCCTCAAGCTGCTGTATCCTGACGGACTGTTCTGAAATCATCTGAAATACAGTGGAGATGTGGGGAGTAATGGTCTGATCAGAAGAAGTAGCTCCAGGTGCAAAAGAAGTACTACTCCACTGGCTAGACAACAAAGAAGCCACATGCTGAGATATATGCTCGATCTGATCATCAGCCAGTCTGAACTCTGATGGAGGTGCTCTGCTCTCTGGCTGATACACTGGTGTGGGCATCCTAGTAAACTCAGAAGGGCCAGCCTCAGTATCAGGAATGAACTGGGTATCTGGTGAAGCTGCCCTGAAATCATGTACAGGAGAAGATGGACCTTCTTCTACTCTGCCTTCAGTTCTGTCTTCAACTCTTTCCTCTGAGCCCTTGATCCAACCACCAACAGTCTTTGTAATTCCCATTCGGTGCAGGCTGTGTTGGTTGAAAGTGTCCACATGTGAGAGCTTGGTAGGTGTCTCCCCCTCACAGCTAACTCCAAACCTCCTAAATACTCTAGTAAGGGCCATACCATAAGGCAAGTGTGCCTTGGATCTGTTCAAAGTTTCTCTCATGGCCTCTATCATAAGTGCAGGGAGGTTTAGGGGGGTCTGAGTGATGATATGAAACATGACACATACATCTCTGCCAGATAGTAAGTCATGTCTACCACTCCTAGGAAAGAATAGTTTTGTCACAATCTGATGCAGGACCCTCATCTCAATGGACAGTAGCTTTGCTTCCAATCTGTTTAAACTTTCTGAAAAATCTTCTCCTAAGATAATTCTGATCCCTTCTTCTTTAATTGGGAGTTTCATATATGAGTATCCTTCACTAGGCAACTAAAGTATCTCTCCCAATATCCTAGAATCCAAACAGATGTCAATCCCCTTTACAGTTGAAGTCACAGACCCGTTTCCATAATTTAGGTTCTGGTAGAACTCTCTGACTAGATCAACATAGGTGACTTCCTTAAGAGAGCAAT
The DNA here is from genome assembly GCF_000442705.2 of Elaeis guineensis. Classification (NCBI taxonomy): domain Eukaryota; kingdom Viridiplantae; phylum Streptophyta; class Magnoliopsida; order Arecales; family Arecaceae; genus Elaeis; species Elaeis guineensis. The sequence continues at coordinate 18,646,033 of NC_026007.2, read as the reverse complement.
AAAGTTTCCATCCTTGATTTTTGATCTTGGTAGCAAAAGTAAAGCCTTCTTTCTCAAAGAACCGAAAATCTATATTTTTCCCGATTTCTACTTTTCTATCAGAAAGAAGATTTACACTGGGGCTTATGGAGGATTGAGAGGGACCTTGAGCAGGTACTGAAACTGAATTGGGAACAGTGGAAGACTGAGCATGCCTTTTCTTTCGGACAATTTCCTCAGGCTCTCGGATTGATTTCCTCCTTTGGGGAAGTTTCATCTTTGGAGCCATATCCAATAAAGTAGCAGACAAGAAGACTTGAATTCAGTGGAGGAGGGATCACAAAAGAGTAAAGAAGAATTTTGGTGGAGAAAAGAAGTAGATTTTGAATGAACGGTGAAGTTCTAGGGCATGTTCCACCCGTGCCTATCACTGCGAGAAAGCACAGAAAAGTTCTTTTCAAGGAGGCGATTTTTGGTGGAGAGAAGGAGGGAGAATTGCCTCAGAATTGATCCTTGGATTTGGAGCAAAAAGAGTTGGAGAGGACGGCTTTCGGAAGGAAGACGACGAGAAGATGAGTCGTCTCATAAACAGGGTTTCCCGTTTTAAAAACAATGAACCCGATGGAAGTTGGTGGGATTTACAAGTTTGCCATTGAGTCGACTCATGGGGGTCGACTCATGAAGTTCAGAAAATTAGAAAAAATACAAATAAATTCCAGAAAAATTCAAAATTTTGGGAGAAGGAATTTTGCTCAATGATAAGTTTTGAGAGTGATAAAACTGAGCTTTTGGAACCAGGATAGTTGTTGGAAATTGAGCTCTAAGAATATTTGATAATAATTAAGAGAAGTTTAGGCAAATGGATCTAGAATTCCTAGATTTCTCCTAATTTCACAGAATCTATCCTCACTAAGGGCCTTTGTAAAGATATCAGCTAATTGATTTTCAGTGCTAATATATTCAAGAATTATATTTTTATTTTGAACATGCTCTCTTATGAAATGATGTCTTATTTCAATATGTTTAGATCTTGAGTGTTGTATTGGATTTTTAGATAGATTTATGGCACTTGTATTGTCACATTTTATTGGAGTTTCATTAAGTTTGATTCCAAAATCTTCGAGTTGTTGCTTAATCCACAAGATTTGAGCACAACAACTTCCGGCTGCAATGTATTCGGCCTCAGCCGTAGACAGTGCCACCGAATTTTGTTTCTTGCTAAACCATGAGATTAGGTTAACTCCAAGAAATTGGCAAGTTCCACTTGTGCTTTTTCTATCTAATTTACATCCAGCAAAATCAGCATCAGAATATCCTAACAAATTAATTTGTGAGTCCTTAGAGTACCATAACCCTATAGTTTGTGTACCATTTAAGTATCTAAGGATTCTTTTAACAGCATTCAAATGAGATTCCTTAGGATTAGATTGATATCTTGCACATAAGCAAACACTAAACATGATATCAGGCCTACTTGCAGTTAGATATAATAATGAGCCAATCATACCTCTGTAGTATTTTAAGTCTACGCTTTTACCTTCATCATCCTTGTCAAGCTTACTTGAGGGACTCATTGGTGTGCCAATAGGTTTGCAGTTCTCCATTCCAAATCTTTTGAGTAGTTCCTTGGTGTACTTGCTTTGGGTGATGGAGATTCCCTCTTTTGATTGTTTGATTTGGAGTCCGAGAAAGAAAGTGAGTTCTCCCATCATGCTCATCTCGAACTCTCCCTGCATAAGCTTAGCAAAGTCTTGACAAAGGGATTCATTAGTAGACCCAAAAATTATGTCATCAACATAAATTTGTATAATTAGCATATCATTTTGGTTTCTTCTAATAAATAGGGTTGTGTCTACATTGCCTCTTGAGAAACCATTATTTAGTAGAAATTTGCTTAGCCTTTCATACCATGCTCTAGGTGCTTGTTTTAGACCATATAAAGCTTTATTTAATCTAAAGACATGATTGGGAAAAGCATGATTTTCAAATCCTGGGGGTTGTTCTACATATACTTCTTCAGAAATATATCCATTTAAAAATGCACTTTTAACATCCATTTGAAATAGTTTGAATTTCATAAAGCAAGCATAAGCAAGTAGAAGTCTAATGGCTTCTAATCTAGCAACAGGTGCAAAGGTTTCATCAAAATCAATTTCTTCTTCTTGATTATATCCCTTAGCAACCAGTCTTGCTTTATTTCTAATTACATTTCCATGCTCATCTAACTTGTTTCTAAAGACCCATTTTGTGCCAATTATTGAATAATCTTTAGGTCTTTTCACTAAGGTCCAAACATTATTTCTTTCAAATTGACTGAGTTCTTCTTGCATAGCATTAATCCAGTTATGATCATTTTCAGCTTCTTCAAAAGTTTTAGGTTCAAGTTGAGATACAAAAGCACAATGATTAAGTACATCTCTAAGTGAAGAACGTGTTTTTACCCCATGCATAGGATCACCGATAATTAATTCCTTAGGGTGGTTGTGAACATACCTCCATTCCTTGGGTAAGTCATTTGTACCTTGAGGTTGTTCTTGAATTTCTTCACCTTTCTCATTTTGTTCATCTTCTTGATCCTTGTCTTCTGGAGTTGCTGAATCTTTCAGAGTGATCTCCTTCATACCTTCTATTAGTGGATCTGCATCATCAACACCCTCATTCTTCCTTGAAGGAGGATCGTTAGATTCATCAAAGACAACATGTATGGACTCCTCAACTACTAAGGTTCTTTTGTTGAACACTCTAAATGCTTTACTAGTGGAGGAGTAACCTAGAAGGATTGCTTCATCTGATTTTGCATCAAATTTATCAAGTTTTTCTTTGCCATTATTTAATACAAAACATCGGCAACCAAAAAATGAAAATAGGCAATATTTGGTTTTCTTCCTTTCCAAAGTTCATAGGGGGTTTTCTTTAAAAATTGTCTTATTAAAGCACGATTTAAAATGTAACATGCTGTGTTAATAGCTTCCGCCCAAAAATATTTTGGAAGGTTGCTTTCACAGAGCATGGTACGGGCCATTTCTTCTAAGGTTCTATTTTTTCTTTCAACTACCCCATTCTGTTGGGGTGTCCTAGGAGCAGAGAAGTTGTGGCCAATTCCATTTTCATCACAAAAATTTTCAAAGTCATGATTTTCAAATTCTGTTCCATGATCACTTCTAATATTTTGAATTGAAAACCCTTTTTCATTAGTGACTTTTCGATGAAATTTGTGAAAATTTGAAAAGTTTCATTTTTGTGAGCTAAAAAGAAAACCCAAGTAAAACGAGAGTAATCATCAATTATTACAAATCCATATCATTTTCCTCCTAGACTAGTGGTTTTAGTTGGTCCAAATAAATCCATATGTAAGAGCTCTAAAGGTCTAGAAGTTGAAATAGTGTTTTTGGATTTAAATGATACTCTAGTTTGTTTACCTAATTGGCATGCATCACAAATTCTATCCTTTTCAAAATTCAATTTTGGCAAACCGAGAACTAAATCCTTTTTGATTAATTTTGAAAGAGAATGCATGCTAATATGTGCAAGTCTACGATGCCACAGCCAACTAGTCTCATTTATTTTAGCATTTAAGGAAACTAGGCATTGCATGTCTAATTTAGTTAAATCATTCAAGTCTACCATATAAAATTGCCATGCCTATGTCCTATAAATTTAATGCCATCGTTAATAGGACTCGTCACAATGCATACAGTGATTCAAAACTTACTTTATACCCTTTATCACAGAATTGACTAATGCTGAGTAAGTTATGCTTTAAACCTTTAACAAGTAAAACATTCTCAATGTATTTGGAGGGAGTGATACCAATGTTACCTATCCCGATGATCTTTCCTTTGCCATTATCTCCAAAGGTGACCATCCCTCCATCCTTAGCATCAAGCGTGATGAATTGTGATTCATCACCAGTCATGTGTCTCGAGCATCCGCTGTCAAGATACCATTTCTGTTTCCTTCTTGGGATGCTAGACACACCTGCAAGCACAGATCAAGTTTCTGTCTTAGGTACCCAAGCTTTCTTGGGTCCTTTCAGGTTAGTCAGAATGGTTCCTTTTGGAACCCATATTTTCTTTGTGTTTGCATATTTGTTAATAAGACATGTGTATGATTTATGTCCTATTCTTCCACATTTAAAACAAGTAATATTTGTAGGCTTTTTGCTTGAATAATTTGCATAAATATCCTTCAAAAATTTTTGTTTCTTCAGGGGTTTATAACCAAGTCCAGCCTTATCATATATAGCTTTCTGATTATCAAGGATCATATTTAGCTTGTTTGAACTTAAGGTGAACTTATCTACTATAGATTTCAGCCTGTTAATTTCATCCTTAAAGTTTTGATTTTCTTGAATCAATGTGAATTTTTCAATTGAAAGAATTTCAGCTTGTTTCACTAAGGACTGATTTTCCAATTTCAGCTCTTTGTTTTTCTTCCCTAGTTTCTTTAATTCATCAATTGAATCATAGAAAGCTTCATGCAATTCTTCAAAAGTAAATTCACTAGTGGATTCAGAAGTTACCTCATTTTCATGTGCCATCAGGCACAGATTGGCTTGTTCGGTTGAGGTTTCCTCGTCGGAGCTTGAGTCATCACTCGCACTCCAGGTCGCCATCATTGCCTTCTTTTTGAATTTCTTTGGACCTTTCTTCAATTGAGGACATTCGGATCTGAAATGTCCTGGCTTCTTGCACTCGTAGCATATAGGGGTTTGATCTTTCTCCTTTTCTATGCTTTGATCCCCTTTTGTAATTTCTTTCTCATCCCCTGTTTCCTTTTTCTTAGAAACTTCTTGAATTTTCGGGTGATGAGAGCCATCTCCTCATCCTGATCTTCATCTTCAGAGTCATCTGTTTCATAATCAGGTGAAGTTGTGGATTTGAGGGCAATGGTTCTTTTCTTTTTGATTTCATCCTCTTGATGTTGCATCATGCTAAGTTCATGAGTCATCAAGGATCCAAGAAGCTCTTCTAGAGGTAGAGTGTTCAAGTCCTTTGCTTCTTGGATGGCAGTCACCTTGGCTTCCCAAGTTCTTGGCAGTGACCTGAGAATCTTCCTTACAAGTTCACTGTTAGTATAAGATTTGCCAAGACTCTTTAAACCATTGATTATATCAGTAAAACGAGTAAACATAGCAGTTATGGACTCATCATGCTCTATTTTGAACAATTCATATTTATGTACAAGCATGTTTATTTTAGACTCTTTTACTTGATTTGTTCCCTCATGGGTGACTTCTAACCTATTCCATATTTCTTTAGCAGATGCACAAGTAGAAATGCGATTAAATTCACTAGCATCTAGTGCACAATAAAGAACATTCATAGCTTTGGCATTTAATTGTGCCAATTTCTTGTCAACCTCATCCCATTCTTTCTCGGATTTGGTTGACTCCTCACCATCTATAATCTTGGTGGGTGTGTGAGGACCATTCACTATGATACTCCACATATCATAGTCGAGTGCTTGTATGAAAATCTTTATCCGAGCTTTCCAATAGGTGTAATTAGACCCATTGAAAAGTGGAGGTCGGTTTGTTGATTGCCCTCAGCTAGAGAAGTTCCAACATGGGTTGCCATAGATCTTTGGCTCTTTGATTGTTAGATCAAAGAAGGGCTAGAGCACTGGCTCTGATACCACTTGTTGCCCAGCTATGCAACCCAAGAGGGGGGGTGAATTGGGTTTCTAAAAATTTTAAGCCCAACAAATAACTTATGAAGAACAAAACAATGGCTTTAAATCAATATTAATTACCTAAAGTAGTATTGCAAGGATATAATAAAGAAATAAGATAAAGCGATAAAGCACACCACAAACACAAGGATTTATAGTGGTTCGGTGCTAACCTTGCACCTACATCCACTCCCAAGATCCACTTGGGAATTTCAATCCACTATCCTTTGTATTCAACCCGAATACAAACGTCGGAAACTCCGACATAGCTATCCAAGCTAGAATACAAGACGTCGGAAACTCCGACCCTAGCTATCCCAAGCTAGAACACTTGTTTCCGGGTACAAGCAAACCCAAACACTCCGATTTCAGGTTCGGATCAACCTTTCCTTGTTTTGGAATCCTCCAAAATAAGAGCAAAAACTCACAAGAGTAAGAATATTTAGAGCACAGATGAATACAATACAGCTCCTTAAATGAGCAAATATAACAATAAAAGCTTTACTCAAATGAAGAACCCTTTTTCAGATTTTCTCAAGATGAATGAACGGTTGAACGCTTGAGAAGAGGTTGATTGTTGATTGAAGATCTCTTGAAAGCTTTGAACGATCTCTAGATCAAGGTTGAAACGATAGGCGTGAAGAATTCTCTCCTTGAAAGATCTTCCTTTTCTCTTTCACAATCTCTCTGGTATATTGTGGATCCTTCTCTTTTTCTCTATGGATATTTCGTTGATCTCAGGCTTTTTCTTGCAAATTTCGGATCCTCTCTTCTGTTCTTCTCTTTTTCTCTTTTCTCTTCTTATTTGATTTCACGTTTGATCCGCTATTTAATCTGCAATTTCTTTCATCAAATTAAGCATTTTGTGCATTAGAAGCAAGAGAAAAAATTTAGGCAGATAAAGAGCGTTAGAGGATTTTTAGGAAGCATAAATGGCAATTAAATGGGCAAAAAAATAGCCGTTGCTGACATTTCCCGTCGCAGGGGTCGACTCATGAGTCGACTCATGCTTCAGGGGTCGACTCATGAGTCGACCTCTGTTGCAAAACCAGAGAATGCTTTTCTGGAATTTCTTGGCTCAAATTAGCAGGGGTCGACTCATGAGTCGACTCATGCCTTGTGGGTCGACTCATGAGTGACTCACAGGTCGTGCCAAGCCAGAAAACTAGCGTGCCAAGGAGAATTTTTGCGTGCCAATCAGCTCACAGTGCCATGAGTTGACTCATGAGTCGACTCATGCACTTCAAACCTTCATAACTTCAAAAATATAAGTCCAAACACAATGAAATTTTCACCAATAGATTTCAAATCATTTGTTCTACCAAATGGTACTATCAAATCAGGATTTTAGTGAAATTATGATTTTGCCCTTAAAGAGCATAAGACTTTTTCATTTTAAAATATTGTATCCCTTCAATCTGCTTTGTAATCATCAAAATCAATCTAGGAGCAACAATATTTATGTAAAATTTTAGTGTTACTACTGAAATTTATAAATTTTTTATTCCACTAGCACAATGCATATTGCTTTTGCTTATTACAATTTAATTATTTATATGTTATTTTATATACTTTTGCTTATTATAATTAAATATAAAAAATATTTTTATTTTAGAAAAAACTCTATTAAAATTTTTAATGAAAAAATTTCAATGCAGATTTATTTTTTTTGATAAATTAGAAATCCATCTTTGAATGTATGTTCAAAGATGGTAGTTAATTGTATTGAGCTATAGATTCCCATTCAATAATCAATTTTGATCGAGATTGACTCTTGGATATTCTGTATTTAGATTTTTTAAAAAATAATAATCTTATTATTGTTCATAGTTGATATTTTGTTTCATTATGTGGTATTCAGCAGTTATCTATCTACTATTCTCTGGGTATATAGTGGATAGGGTGCGTAGTTATCATATCCATGTCATTACTTGGAGAACCATGGGGAGATACTGTCAAAATTTTTATAATAATAAAATAAAATATTGACTAATAATAATAATAAGATTATGATTTTTTTTAAAGGGATAGAGCTATACCTGTTAGTAATGATTTGAAATGGTAGGATCATATATTTTTACTTAATTAAATTGATGGAAAGAGATTTTCTGTATTACTATTCAATCTGTTTTTTTAATGTATGTTATTTTGTATAAAATGATCCATGTTTAGATCTGGATCGAAATTTGATTCGAAATCTGGGTCGAGATTCAATCTGAATTTGGATCAGGATCCAGTTCGGATGAATATCACTGAAAATTTTTTTGTTATTAATGGTTTTCATGTTTGTTGTTAGATGGATATCAACAAAAATTGGATGAATGTTAGAGGTATTTTTTGCCTAAATATCGAAAGATGTTCAAATTTTTATTGAGTTTGCATGACATAAGGCTGACAATACTAGTCGGATAAAGTATCCATGCAAGAGATATGTCAGTATGGTATATATCACATAATACTTGTTGAGAAGCATCTGCTATGTTATGGTATGGACAAGAATTGTACTCACTGGATATGTAAGGGGAGGGTCATCCGAATGAAGTTGTGCACGACGATGACGATACTAAAGATGATGGTGATGCTGCTGAACCTGTCGAATATAATGGTATAGAAGACTATTAGATGATTTAATCAGAGTGTTTGTTCCAAATGTATGATAGTACTAGTACATCTGAAGGCAATTCTGATCATGAACACAATATTGACTTGAGATAGAAAAACTTCTGAACAGTTTGCAAGCTTGTAAGAGATGCACGAAAGCTACTCTATCCAAATTGTACAAAGTTCTCCAATTAGAGTTTTTGATAAAATTTTCATATTAAAATCATGAACCGATGGAGTCAAAAGTCTTTTGATCAAAATTTGATATTGATTAAAGCAGCTCTTTCCGATGGAGAGAGACTTCTGAAATCATATTTTGAAGCAAAATATACATGCAAAATTAAAACTTGCTATATTCCTATACATGCTACAAAAATGAGTGTATATTATTTTATAAGGATAACGAACAGACAACTGAATGTCCGAAATACAGTGACCTAGGTACAAAATCATAATAGAAAAGAAAAAAAGATACCTCAAAGATTTTGAAGTATTTTTTATTGATTCCAAAATTTTAAAGGTTGTATATGTCTACAAAGATAGCTGAAAAATGAGATGGCTCAAAAGCAGTGGGTTCTGGAGGAGAAATACTTAGCCACCTAACGGACTCTGTAGTATGGAAAGACTTCGATGCAAAGCATCTGTACTTTGCGAGCGACCTGTGCAATATTCGGCTTGGTCCAGCAACATATAAATTTAATCCCTTTGGCAATTTGGATACTTTCTACAGTATGTGGTCTGTGATACTAGTTGTATATAATGTATACCTTGAAAGTGCATGAAAGACCATTTATTTTTATGTCACTGTTGATTCTGAATCCAAAGCATCAGATAATGAAATTGATGTATATCTACGATCGTTAATCAATGATCTGAAGGAGCTATAAAAAAATAGAGTACAAACATATGATTCTATAAGTCGAAGAAATTTTAAGTGCATGCTTCGATTTTTGGACCATAAATAATTTTTTTACATACAGAAACTTATCTGGGTGGAGCATTGAAGGATATCTGACATGTCTAATATGCAACAAAGATGCATCCTCCTTACATTTAAAGCATGGACGAAAATATACTTCATCGGTCATCGACGGTTTCTACTTGGTAATCACTCTTGGAGGATCGTTACAACTAATATTTTGATGGTAAGTTCGACTGACATTCACCACCTAAAGAGTTAAGTAGAGCAGAAGTTTTAGAACAACTTGAAGTCATTGAAAATATCTAATTGAGAAAACATCAGGTACTCACAAGTGAAAGCGTACTGAAGCTGAGCTAAATTGGATGAAGCGAAGCATTTTTTTTGATCTACCATATTGGAAAGAGCTACTACTTTTCATAATCTGGATGTAATGCATATTGAGAAGAATATTTATGATAATACATCGATACTGTATTGAACATTTCAGAAAAAATAAAAGATAGTACAAAAGTTCATCTTGATTTGCAGGAAATGAAAATCCGACTGGAGTTGCATTTAGTTCGTCGAGTGATAAATTTTTTGTGCCACCTACATGTTATTCACTGTTTGGTAAGGAAAGAAGAGTTTCTATGGATGGTTCAAAATTGTAAAATTTTCTGACGCATACGCTTCAAACGTATCATGGTGTGTTGATATTCCAAAGTCATGACTCTATGTGATGATGTAACACTTGCCTTCTATAGTCATGCGTGGCTATTTGGGTGGTGATATTCAAACTGCATTGATTGAGTTGAAAGTATTCTCTTCGAGAACTGTGTTGCCGAAAATTAAGATTAACTTACTTGAGAAGTTTTGAGAAGGATATCGTGCTAATTCTTTGTAAGTTAGAAAAAAAAATTTTACCATCATTTTTTGATGTTATGGTACACCTGACTATTTATCTTCTAAAGAAAGCTCTTTTGGTCAGATCGGTACATTATCAGTGGATGTATCCTATTGAAAGGTAAAGAAATTATATGCACTTTATCATATTAATTATAAGATATAAATATATTTTTTAAAATTTAAATTTATTTTTATTTATAGATTCTTATATATCCTAAAAAAAGTATGTGCGCAATAAAGCATGGTCTGAAGGATCTATAGTGGAAGCATACGTAACTACGGAGTGTGTCACATTCTGCTCGATGTATCTTGATGATATCAAAATAAGATTCAATCATACTGACTGTTGCTCCTAGATTGATTTTGATGATTACAAAGCAGATTGAAGGATACAAATATTTTAAATTGAAAAAGTCTTTATGCTCTTCAGGGGCAAAATCATAATTTTACTAAAATCCTGATTTGATAGTATCATTTGGTAGAACAAATAATTTGTAATCTATTGGTAAAAATTTCATTGTATTTGGACTTATATTTTTGAAGTTATGAAGGTTTGAAGTGCATGAGTCGACTCATGAGTAACTCATGGCACAATGAGCTGATTGGCACGCAAAAATTTCCCTTGGCACGCTGGATTTTTTGGCTTGGCACGACCTGTGAGTCAACTCATGAGTCGACCCACAAGGCATGAGTCGACTCATGAGTCGACCCCTGCTGATTTGAGCCAAAAAATTTCAGAAACCAAATCTCTTGGTCTTTGCAACAGAGGTCGACTCATGAGTCGACCCCTGAAGCATGAGTCGACCCCTACGATGGAAATCGTCTGCAACGGCTAGTTTTTTGCCCGTTTTAATTGCCTTTTATGCTCCCTAAAAATGCTCTAACGGCTCTTTTTCTGCCTAATATGTTTTCTCTTGTTTTTAATGCTATAAAAGGTTTCAAAAGATGAAAATACAGGTGAGATACACAAGGGATCCAAAAATCTATACGAGAGAGATTGAGATCAACGAATACACAAAAGAAAAAGAGAAGGGATCCACAATCCACACAAGAGAGATAAGAGATCTGCAATATATGAGAGATTGTGAAAGAAAAAAGCAAGAAAAAAGTTCAAAAGGGCATTCAAGAGTATTCAAAGAGAGGATTTTTCAAGCCAACTGTTCAACCTTGATCAAGAGATCTTTCAAAGCCTTCAAGAAGTCTTCAATCAAGTTCATCTTCTTCTCAAGCGTTCATTCAACTTTTCATCCACCTTGAGAAAATCCAAAAAGGGGATTCTTCATTTGAGTAAAGTATTTTTATTGTTATATTCGCTCATTTAAGGAGCTGTTATTGTATTAATTTGTGCTCTAAACTATCTTACTCTTTGTGAGTAATTGATCTTGTTTTTGGAGGGTTTCCAAAACAAGGAAGGTTGATCCGAACCTGAAATCGGAGTGTTTTGGGTTAGCTTGTACTTGAGAAACAGTGGACTAGCTTGGATAGCTAGTGTCGGAGTTTTCGATGTTTTGTATTCAGGTTGAATACAAGTATAGTGGATTGAAATTCC